>NC_091435.1:132325895-132625895 GCF_964237555.1 Oryctolagus cuniculus | reverse complement strand
TCACCTAGTATACCACAATGCTGGCTGCAGTTTTTGTTTCTTTTTTAAAGCACCAACTAGTCCGGAGTAGAAAGCAGATTGGAAGTAAGACAAGAGGTGGCAGGGACACTGCCTAGAAGTCATGAAAGATGGAAAGCCACTCTGTGAGTTGTACATCACACATAACTTGATGTTTTCTAGATTTAGAACTGTACATACTAGTGATGAAAAGCATTGTTCTGAAAACAAGCTTTAAGATAGAATAGTATGTATTTGGGTTGTAAAGTGGCGGCATTTCTTGTTTTAAAATCATAGAACAGGGGCCAGTGCTGTGGTATAGTGGGTAAAGCTGCCACCTGCAGCGCCGGCATCCCATATAGGTGCCGGATCGAATTCTGGCTGCTCCACTTCTAATCTAGCTCCCTGCTTATGCCCTGGGAAAGCAGTGGAAGATGGACCAAGTGCTTGGGCCTCTGTACCTGCATGGGAGACCCAGAATAAGCTCTGGGCTTCTGGCTTCAGATTGGCCCAGCACTAGCCATTGCAGCCATTTGGGGAGTGAACCAGTGGATGGAGGACCTCTGTCTCTCTCTCTGTCTCTTTCACTCTCTCCCTCTCTCTCTCTCCCTCTGCCTCTACCTCTCTGTAACTCTGCCTTTCAAATAAATAAATCTCTGTCTCTCTCACTCTCTCCCTCTCTCTCTCTCTCTCTCTCTCTGCCTCTACCTCTCTGTAACTCTGCCTTTCAAATAAATAAATCTTTTTTAGAAAATCATAGAACAAAATATTAGCTCATCATTTTCTATGCAGATTCAATGAAAATAGAATTCCATATAAAAATAATATGCTAAAATTTCCATAACAGTCCTGCTTCTGCTTCCAATCCAGCTTGCTGCTGATGCACACCCTAGGAGGAAGCAGGTAATAGTTGAAGTACTTTGGTCCCTACCACCCACATGGGAGACCCACTTGGAGTTCCTGGCTCCTGGCTTTCTTCCTGCTCCAGCCCTGGCTGTTTCAGACATAAGGAAAGCGAAGTAGCTGACAGAAGACATCTCCCCCTCACCCTCTCCTCTCTCTCATAAATATAAATAAACTTTTTCAAAAAAAGGAAGATAAATCCCTTGAAGACACCATGGTTCATTGGGAAGTTAAGTTGGAGTGATTAATTTCATTAATTGTCCACTAGATGGTAGCAGTGTAGATGCTACAATTTGTCAAGCAATCAACTTCAAAATAATTTAATAATATATTACTTAAAGAAACAGAGATCTTTAAATGTAAAAAAGAAATTCCTGCTAATTTTTCTGTAGTTTTGATGATAACTTAAATAGATGTAATTCAGCTAACTTATTTTTCCCCACTATATTTAACTAATATAAACTGGAGGGCTAGAGGCCAACTCTGTGGCATAGAAGGTTAAACCTCAAAAGTGTGTGACACTGGCATCCCATATGGACGCTGGTTTGAAACCCCAGCTGCTCCACTTCTGACCCAGCTCCCTGCTAATGTGCCTGGGAAAGCAGCAAAAGGTGGCCCAAGTTCTTGGGCCCAAGCACCCACATAGGAGATCTGGAAGAAGCTCCAGGCTCCTGGCTTTGGCCTGTCTCAGCCACCTGGGGAATGAACCAGTGGATGGAAGAATCCATTTCTGCCTCTACATCTTTCTGTGTCTCTGCCTTTCAAATAAATAAAAATTAAATAAAAAAAAGTCAACCATAGTTACCTGATTATCTTGCTGAAAGTATATGATTACATCTCTGGTCCACAGGGTGCTCCCTTACCCTGCCACTGGCAGATAACATCAACCCCTAACTCAGAGATACTGCATCCGAAGCACAGAAGCCCAGTGGGTAAACCATAAAAAGCACTCTAAGTCCCTCAGCCTAACACTCTCCAACAGAAATTAGGAAGACGTAGGCTTCTCTAAATTTCAAGGAATTTTTAAGTAGAATAAGGAACTAGAAAACAAAGATGCAAATATCCTTATTTAAAATTCCCTGCAGGTGAAATTTCCCACATACATTTTTGCTGGAATTCCTGCTACCGAAATAGCTAGTGGCTGAGAATTCCACCCTCCCAAGCTAACCCAAGGAAAACAAAGAGTGAAGTTTGCTTTAGTCCTCTCCAGGGCAACAGAGGCTGATGCCCTCCTGCCTGGCTGATCCGACACCTAAGAACCCCCCAACCCAGCCTTGCCCACCTAAGAGCCCCAGGGTATGAGGGCACCTCTTCCCCTTCATTTTTTCTTAAAGATTTATTTATTTATTTGAGAGGTAGAGTACAGAGAGATGGAGAGACATAGAGAAAGGTCTTCCACCTGCTGGTCCACTCCCCAGATGGCTGCAATGGCCAGAGCTGAGCTGATCAGAAGCCAGGAGGCAGGAGCCTCTTTCAGGTCTCTCACATAGGTACAGGGGCCCATGCACTTGGGCCATCTCCTGCTGCTTTCCCAGGCCATTAGCAGAGAAGTGGATGGGATGTAGAACAGCTGGGACTTGAATCAGCACCCAGATGGGATACTGGCACTGCAGGTAGAGGCTTAGCCTACTGCACCAAAATGGCACCATGACCCCCCCCCCCAACCCCACATTCTTTAACTTCCTTCCACCCTGAGAGCCCTTCCCTCAGCTCCAACCTCTCATGCCCCAAAGCCACCAACCGCCCCTTGACCAGACTGGCTGCCTCGGCTATATAAGGTACTGTACCAACTGAAATAAATGAGTCTGTGCGCTGCTCGCCACTAGCCCACTTTCACCCGACTCCCAGTGTCTGTGTTGTGACTCTGTGCCTCTTGCCCCCACCACGTTCCTCCTCTCAGAACAAATCCACAGCAACACCACAGTTAACCAGCAGCACAGGAATAGCCCCTGGACACTCTCCTTATCAAATGACGTGGCCAGTAAACAGCAAGACTAGTTTTCTGATGTGAATTACAGAATTCCTATATATGTACAGTCACATACCAAGTGCTCATCTGCTTTTCAAACTGACCTATGTGACTTGGTCAAAGAGGAAGAACTGTGACAAGTTAATGAGTTAATTTGGGGGCTGAATGGGGTTTTGATGAGGTTCTTAGGACATCTCATTCAAGCAAGTAGCCATTGTCCCTTTACCAGGTCTGACACTGCCTGAATCATACACTCACATATTCAATGAAATAACAAGAAAACTTTCACTTCCATTTTCTAGGACACTTCTTTTGCAATGGTAATGTTTGACAATACAGGGAAGCATAGTTTGAAAAAGTGATATTTTAAACCTTAACTAAACATGAACGTACTTCGAAAAGTGTGTAGAAAAGTAGATTTAAAATATTATTTTATTTTGGCCCCAAAATATTTGAAATCCATGCTTAGCTCCTGAGAATATGCATTTCCCATGAACTTTTTGAAGATCCCCTTGTATATACAACTTCAATTTTTTGTACCAAAATAAAATAATCCATTCAATTTTTCCATGACCCTTTTGAAGTATCTATACACGCTACAAAAATCTTAAGAGTGCAAAGCTCCAGAAAAATGGAAAATTATTCCTGTATGAAGCATTCAACTTTACTTTTTAAAGCAACTAATTTAACCTATGAAGCATCACACAGAATGACAGTCTTACACAGTCAATCTTAAAATGATATGGTGCCAACAACTATTCATCCTATTCCAGACACATGCCAAGACCTTTTATAAATCTTGATGCTGTAATATAAGGTTGTACTGAACTATGCCTGCCAAGAAAAGCACTTGTTCTGATAAAAAGCTCAGGAACATTCTTGAAATTCATCTATTGTGCTTTTCTTCAAAGGCTAAATAGATTGGAGAGGACTGGAAAAGGGATCTTAAATGCATCACACATCTATATCCTATTCCAGAAACAGAATTGTCAATATTCAACAGATATTAAGAATCCTAAGATGTACTTTTATTTATCATCAAAGTCTCATCCTGAGATACCAAAGTCCTCATATACTCATCTAGATTCCCTAATAAAATAAAAATGTCCTGTTTGTTCTGAAAAACAGATGTAGAAGTCTTCCCTATTAAAAACAGTCCCACCACAAAAGGCTTCAAGAAAATACATCAGAATGCTAGAATCAAGGGAGATTTCTATTTTTCTTCTTTCAAGTTTCCTGTGTTTTGCAAAACTATTTTCAATGGACATTTGTAACTTTTACAATCAGAAAATAAATCTCCAAACAGCAAAGTTAGAACATAAAAATTTTTTTTCCTGAAGTTGTCTACATTGAAACAAATACAAAGAGCTGTTTTATCCTTAAGGGTCAGAGTCCCCACTTTAATCTGCCAGGTGACACGTGCTGATACACCTCGTCCTGCAGCACAGTAGTAGCCAACTGTCAGTCTCCAACTAGAACCTGACAACTGCCTGGAGAACACAGTTAGGGTTTGCAGCACACACCATGCTCTGCTTCCCTTACATACACTCTCTCATTCAGCCCTCACGGTCACTGGTCAGTCACCCTGAATCCCCATTTTGCAGAATGGATAAGCCACCTGCTCAAGGTGATGCAGCTAGTGTCTGGGAGCCAGTCTGAGGTTGTATCTGCCCAAACCCAAAGTCAGGATCTTGTTTTTTCACTGAGTCCAGATCAAATGTACAGCAGTGGAGCAAGCATTCATTGTGGTAGTTTCTAGTGCTGATAAATGTGTCCAATTTCAGGAACATGAAGGCAGTTGCAGAAACTCCTGTTCCTTATCTTCAGGCTTAGGGCACAAAGACTCTGAAGTCTCAAAGAAACTCTTGAGCTTTATTGCACACGCATCAGATGATGAGGAAAAGTTATCACTGCTGTACATACAATAGGGAGATCTTTTCAACAACATCATTTTGATAACAAAAATATCAACCGTGACTCTTTGAAGTTTCATATATGACCACCTATATACTTGCCTGTCTGAAGAGGTAGTTTTTAAAATAAAATTCTCTTTTCTGATTAGATAAATTCACTCACTCTGTTAGGCTACCTACAAGTCTGAGTAAAATGTTGTTCTCTCAGATAATTCATAATTAACTGAGTTGTAACCAAGACTAAATATCCCTGGCCCCTGAGACTTCTTATATGGCCTACAAATGGCTTTCGTTAATTCAACTTTCAAAGAACATTTATTTGGCACCTACCACATCCATTCTCTGAAGGACAGCGTACAATGAGTAAACATTAGAGCACTGATATTTTCTTCTTCTTGAGGAGCCTCAAATTGCTTTCAGATTCGCGGTTACTGGGGCAGGTGTTACGGTAGAGCAAGCCAAACTGCCACTGGGACACCTACATCTGCATCAGAGTAGGTTCCAGCCCTGGCTCCTCTTTATTTCTGATCCAGCTTCCTGCTGATGTGACTGAGAGGCAGAGGTGATGGCTCCTGCTACGATACGGGAGACTCAGGTAGTGTTCCCGGCTCCGGCCTCAGCTTGGCCTTTCTCCAACGGTTGTGTTGTCATTTGGGAGTGAACCAGCAGACGGAAAAACTCTTTCTTCCTCTCTCTCTCTCTCTCTCTCTCTCGCTCTAGCTCGCGCTCTCACTCTCGCTCTCTCCCTTCCTCCTCCCTCCCTATTCTCTGTCACTCCGCCTTACAAATTAATTAACTAATTTTAAAGGAATCAAAGTTACCTCTGACAAAGGAGGAAAGAGAAGGGGAAAGGACTATGGATATGAGTGCTCTCACTTTTTCAGCAATGTTTGTTTCTTTATTTAAAAAAAAAAAAAAAAGAGGTAAGAGAAAACATGGCAAAAGAATGATCACCACAAAATCTACAAATTTAAAGCTCATTCCTTCCATCCTTGAGTTACAAGCACAGCAGTAGAGGAGAATTTTTAGAACAAACAGAACCGGATTCTAATCCCAGCCCAGGGAGCACAATAGGTCTGCTCATTTGAGAAAAGTATTTGCTAAAGTGACTTGTTTTCCCCTTTCTGCAAGTGGAACTATTCCCTACTGTAAAAGGTAGAGGAGTAGCATGGGCATTTAGTGCTAGCGTTTTGTTCTCTCCCTCCCCAACTGATAGAACCCCCTGCAGGTCAGGGACAGGGGGCAGGGACAGTGCAATGAACAGCATGCAAAGAGGAAATCAGCTGCCACTCAAGAGAAAGGCTGAGGCAAAAAGCTTTAGGCAGAGGGTTTCAAGGCAGGCAGCGAAGAACCATGAAGTTCATCCTGCACGTGGTTTTGATCGCGACCACCTTGGCCATCGCTCCTGTCCGCTTTGACAGGTAAACCTCGCTGTCCTCTGTTCCTGTCTCTGTGTGCAAGGCAGATCAGGAAACGTTTCTTTGCAGCTCACAAAGTTTTCATCTTTCGCCTTCCTAAAGGGACAAGGTGCTCCGTGTGAAGCCCCAGGATGAAAAACAAGCAAACATCTTAAAAGACTTGGCCAACACCAATGAGGTAAAGGTGTTTAGAAGGATGTTGAATCTTTTCTTGCTGTTCTCTAAAAGCTGCTTCATTTTAAATTTTATTTTAAATGCCCATGTGGCTAACGATAATTAACCAAAGGGGAAATGAATGGTGGGGGCTATTGTACACATATTTCCCAGATTACACTTCTGTTTTCCTCCCTAAAACCTTGCAAACAGATTTTTCTAGGTAAAATTGTGAAGTCAAGGGACATTCTCAACACCATGATCAGGACCTCTTTTTAATCCCTGCTGTACCCTGCCTACGCCCATCTCCTTCTTCCCACTCCCACCCCAATCTCCTCTGATGGCATAATTTCTGCTCAAGTCCTAACTAACAATGAATGCTGAGATACTGGCCAATATCAAGGCTTGACTTTCTCCAAGTGTGGGTGCATTTTAAAAGGTCATTCTTAAAAATTAGAACAGTCTTTTAAAGTCCAACAGGCTAAAACAATCGTATAATTTATTTAGCAGTTCCTGTACCTAAGGTACATTGTGGCAGCCACCTTACATATGCTATTTCAAACTCTCTAACAGATTTTCCATGTCAGCATCATAATTTAACCGGTTTGAAAGAAAAGAACTGAAGTTCAGAAACTGTCAATCAAATGACCAAGAGCTCATGGTTCCAGTCCTAGCTCATACAAGGCCAAGCCTGCATTGTAACATGATTGCTCCCTCTAAAACTTTACAATCACCTTTCTCCATTTAAAGCTTATTACTTATTGGAGGGCAGCCTACCAGGGAAAGAGCATGTTCTTCAGAGCCAAGTGCTGGGGTTCAAATCCCAGCTCTGCACTAGCTCTCTACCTTGGGTAAACAACTGGACCTTACTGGATCTCAATCCTCCTTTGCTAAAGATGACTAACACCCATCCCTACTCCCTGTGATTGTTGACTAATACCCATCCCTACTCCCTGTAGTTGTTGGCTAATACTCATCCCTGCTCCCTGTGGTTGTTGGCTAATACCCATCTCTACTCCCTGTGGCTGTTTAAGGACTAAATGAGCTTCAGGTGGCACCCAAAAGCAGCCCTCCATGATGACCACTGGAGAAGTGTTTTCTACTGGGATTGGTATATCATTTGAAGTCATTCATTCTCTTCAGTTTCCTGTCCTCCCACCCTCTTTCTTGCCCTTCAAGCTCCATAGACATCAAGAGTTCAGCCACCTGGCCCTGTATATCTTTTCTCATGAGGAATGTGTTTGTCTTCTTCACTTGGCCAGGTCCTACATAGTCTCCAAGACCCTGTCCAGGCAGCATCTCCTGCAGGAAGTCCTCTCTGTCCATCACTTCTCATTGGCTCACTCTGGGTTGCTCCTCATGTTTCCAGAACACCTTATACCTTCCTCTGCCATCAGCTACCATGCTGGAAACAAGCATATATGGCTCTGTCTCCCACACAAAACCTCTTGCTTCTCAAAACTCCTTGATTAGCCTCTTCTGTCATGGCAACAGAGCTCTGTGTGAGGTGCTTAATAAATGCTCATTAAAGTCCACTGAACTCTAAACTCTTGCTCCACATGACCATACTAGAACACAGAAAAAGCTTTTATGATAAGATCACCTGCCTAACGTGCCTTTAAATCATTCTGCATCTCTGATGTCCAACTCATGCTATAGTTTTTGATCAAAATAAACAGACATGTTGTTTGGTTCATAGCAGCTACATACTGTCCCATAATTGAGTGACCCAGAGCTACAGTGGGTTTCTATTATGAGACATCCAGGGGGACTTGGACATGCCCATAAGGTTTGTGTGAGAAGTGAAAATTGAGTAATTGCTTCGCATCTCCCAGGTTGGAAACCTGTACTTCGTTTGGTTCACAACTCAGTATGATTTTTGAAGAACCACAAGAATTAGAATCTTCTCAGAGTCATTCTAAGCTGAATGTTATTCTTCTGGGCTCTTTTACTTAATTTCTGAAAATCTTGGGGAGAGAGAGATAGAGAGAAGGAAATCCACACTTCTTAAATGCCTGTGTTGTGTCAGACCTCAAACTCATTTCATGACTTCACAACACCCCTGGCTATTAGGCCCATTTTTCAGGGGAGAGAAATGAATCACAAAGAGTTTTTGTAACTTTCCCAAGAACATATAGCTAAAACAATGACAAGGCTGAGAGACTACCCCTTCTGTTGGACACAAACCTTCCAGGAATTCCTGAGTTTACAGGGACATCTGGTTTTGAGGCCTGGCCAGGGAGAGAGGGAGACAGATATTTAATATAAATCCCAATTAGATCCAGATGCTATGGCTAAATCAATTGTGAAATAATCCTATTCAACCCCCAAATGGTAGAAGCAAACAGATTGACAAAAACAGCTACTCAGCATTTTTGCCTAAGTGGATGCAATGTACAATGTCCTGAAAAAGTAATCAGTACAAATGATTTCTTCCCAAATTTCCAATATTCAACTGCTCTTTGCAAAAAGCTCATAAGCCTATTAAAAGAAGGGTTCATATCTTAGTCACACTGAACCCCAAGTTCCCTTCATGGAGTTTAACATGGTCATTTCTTTACAAATATGTATTGGGTGAGCAAGTGAACAAGTGTGTCTAACACTGAACTCATCTCTGCAGCTTGACTTCTGGTATCCAGATGCCACCCACCACGTGGCTGCTAACATGACAGTGGATTTCTGAGTTACTGAGAAGGAATCCCGAGCCATCCAGTCTGCCTTGGATCAAAATAAAATGCACTATGAGTAAGTCCTATGTAAATATTTAAATGTATTGGATATTTGAAGTTTGGGGGGCCTTGAATTTGAAAGGAAAGCATTACAATAAAGATATTTTAATTGGGTCCTCCCAAACCTAAAGCTCTATCTGTAAAATCAAGTTCACAGTTACTTCCAGCAGGTAGGATCAAGCCTGACAGCTCATTTCCTCTTATATTTCGTCTGATCTGCAGGAATGACAGTCACCTACATCTGCCTACTCCAGGCCAGCCCCTCATAAGCACTGAGCCCATGTGAAAAGGCAGGGATGGTTCAGCCACACTTCATCACAACCAATAGGCAATCAACCCAGACAGAGCTCCTGAGCTACCGCTGATGGCCAGCACCACGTTCTTGTATTTGAATTCTCCTGAGCCATAAGAGGAGGCCAAAATACAGTGCTTATCCAAAAGCAAAAATGTGTTCATATGAAATATATAATGAATAAATGATTCTTTATGAAAGAAATTCTTTCTCATAGAAGGCAACAAAATAAGGTTTAGATCAAAGAAGAGAGAATCTCAAATAGCCAAAGATACAGAAATGAGTCGTTCTGACTCCACGGAGAAATAAGAGGAAATCAGAATTTATTGGGCACCAACCCTGGGATGTGTACAGTCTGGGCCCTGAGGCAGTAAACAAAAGGGAGTCCAGCAATGATTATCACAAATCAATGCATAATTTAGAAAAAAAATGTTTTATACTTTCAAACATTTAGTGGTTGGAAGTGGTAAGGAGAGCAGTTTTAACTTTCCCAGGCCTTCTCACCGCATATGGAGACGCTCACTGGCAAAGCACCACTACACACTACTTCTCTCCTTGTGAACCTACTATTCCATGCTTCCACTACCTAACTTAGTGTTTTAGTTCAAAGAGCCTTCTCCTAGAAGAGAGAAAGATTCCACTGATATCAATAACATCATTTTGCAGATGCCCATCATGACTTGAGAGCATCTGTGATATTACTAAAACATCCCAAATAAATACTCAGGTAACTCTAATGAAATTAAGGAAAGACATCCATAATATGAGTATGCATTCCTGTGTATGGTTTAAAAGTAGCAGGCTATTCATTGCGATGTTTACTCATCCTTGTTTTTGGTTTTGCTCTTGTTTCAAGTGGGCAGTGATAAAAATGTAGAAGCTAATAAATTGTGAAAGTATGATTAATCATACTTATACCAGCATTTGGCTTTTGTAAGTGAGTATATTGACATGCGCCTTTCTGTTTTTACAAACGGTGTCGTTAAAATTAGAGTAGACAGTTCATAAACGCACCTCCAAGACTGCAGAAACTCAGAGTACGTTACGGGTTCTCATCTGAAAGCAGTCGCCTCTCCACCACACAGCAGCCCTGGTTCCTGAGTCTCCTGATTCACTTCACAGCCAAGCTTCTCAAACGAGTGCCTCAGTTATCACATTAGCCTCCTTCCTTCATTCATATAAGCCTATCTAGATTCCGATCATCAATTAATTCTCACAAAGTATCCAGCCTAAGGTAGAATAAAGTAGTGTACTGGTCAAATTTTATACAACTTTGCTTGAACAATAGGCTAAAAAATGAGATATTCTGTCCTTTTAATAACCTTGTAATGTAGGCAAATATCTAACTGACTGGCATGAGTGTAGATACTGAAGTAAATCAATAGAAGGTGACTGCCATCCTCCCCTTTATTAAACAGCTCACACAGTCCCTCTCCCCACTTTGGTCGTCCAGGTCTCTCCCAGCTTGAAATGACTGTAGCTCAGCTAGAGGCCCGAATCCAGACTCTCACAAACATGTGCCTTTCACTTTGTCTTCTACCAAGAGTGTTTCTTGCTAACTACATCAAAAACCAAAGTGGTAAGCTACCTATACAAATTAGTTTTATCTAATTAAGACACAATTTCTAGAAATTGGCCCAAATTAGCCACAGTTGTGGGAAAGCCACATAATTGATAGTTACCTTCCTCAAAAATATAAATATGTAAAATGATCGGTGCAGACAAGAACTATTTAAAATCTTGTTTCCAAGTACTAATTATATAGATAATTTTATCTGCATATTAATTATATTGCTACTTGGTGTCACTCAGTAACGGAAGAGGGGTTCCAAGAACAGAAACATCTGGTTGGACCCAAGCACCAGGCTGAATAAAACCACAGTAAAAGGCTGGTTTGACACCATGATGTACTCAGACACCCTTCATTAGACAGTGCATAGAAACCACTATTTAGTTTCAAACATCTGTGGGTGATATTTTTTTCAATTTTAAGAAAATTAAATTATGAATTCAGATTTTGTTTTAAAGTAGCCTACTTGTTTCATTTTTATTTACAGTTGCACAAAATCATAAAAGGCTGAGTCCACAAACAAACTCAAACAGACTGATGAACACATGTCGAAAGGAAAACACATCCATCGGCCCAAGCCTCAGGGCAGACACCATATTTATTTAGCAGTTAAAAACCCTGGTGTTGTTACTAGATTTCTTTTGCATTTCAGATATTCTAGCTTTCCTATGATCAAAAGGTAAGATTAAAAATTAAAGGTTTAATGAAAGGTAATCCAGAAGACAACATAAAAGACAATAATAGGACATAAATGCTACAATTAAATAAAATCTTACTAAGGTCCACATAAGATTATGTGAGAAATGCAAAGGAGATATACTGACTGACACACCAATAATCAACACTTCATTTTAATGTTTAATTATCTAATAATGTTCAGTCGTAACTTCATATTCCAAGTGTATACCCAGTCATATCAAAGAAATCATTACAATGTGTCACTGCATTCACTTTTCCTTCTGCTCCACACTTTCACATACTACTTGCCCAAGACCATGACATGTATGTTGGGTCTGCTACAAATGTTGAAGAGGAATCAGTGGAAAACAGAAGAGTGTAGTAGGAAAGAACATAGCATCTGAAGCAATTCTGTCTGTGTCTAGTACCATTCAACTCATGCAGTAAGAAGTTAACACTGATGAAGTTTTTAATATTTTCCCACTTCATTTACCTCACCTGCAAAATGTGGATAATAAGAGAATGCATTAGGGGCCAGCTTTGTGGCACAGTGGGTTAAGCGGCTGCCTGCTATATCAGCATGCCATACAGGTGCCGGTTCAAGTCCTGGCTGCTCCATTTCTGATCTAGCTCTCTGCTAATGCACCTGGGAAGGCAGAAGATAATGATGGCCCAAGTATAGGAGACCTTGATGGAGTTCCAGGCTCCTGCCTTTGTCCTGGCCCAACCTGGCTCTTGCAGCCACTTGGGGATTGAACCAGCAGATAGAAGATTTCTCTCTCTCTCTCTCTCTCTCTCTCTCTCTCATTCCCCCATCTCTAACACTCTGCCTTTCAAACAAATATATCTATTTGAGACTGGAATGTATTTCATAGAGGTTGGCTGAGACCATAAAGTTGCTCCTTGCACATATTCTTTATTTGTGTTAATATAGGTATGGGAAAGGCCACTTGCACATGTGCTTACATGAGTACATGCACACACATACACACATAGACACCCTCATATCAAACACACACACACACACACACACACAAATGCAACAGGGAATAATTAGAGGCTATCACCATATGGTCTCTTTTCTTACTAGCAAATGCATTACTGCCTTAAAGTTTATTATCCCACACATAGTGTGCCCTAAAGGTTGGGAAATGCATGTCAGCAAGTGCAGAGTTTGATGCGTGGCAACCCAGAGAGGGAGTCACTAGGGATAAATTGGATTGAGTGGAAATCTGAACTCATGCTTTGTGAATAGTCCTTAACCTGCTGCACTGCAATAAGAGAATCCAGACCAGTTTATCAGGCATCCTAATAGCCTTCCCCATTGCTTGTGCACACGTGCGTACACACACACACACACACACACACACACCAGAGTCTATGGCCATCATCTACACTGCCCCACAGGTCTGCATTCCTTTGTTACTCTCTAAAAGCATCCTTCAAAATGTCAAATGCCTCTTCTTTGAACCTCTTACCTGTTTCTTGACGCTGGGAGGCAGGTTCCCACAAGACTTGGTTGATTGAGCAACCTCACAAAAGCTTCTAAAGACAATACCCAGGGGTTTCACTTTTGTGATAAGGCATTCTTATAGAATGGTTGCAATTAGGGTACCAAAGTCAGAGATGGCTAAGTTCCAATCTCAACAAATGTACCTTACCGGTAGTGACAGTAACCTCCATAAAAATGGCACTTACATAACAGTGTTGACAGGACAAAATGTAAACACAGTGCTGAGCAGAATGCCTGGCATATAAGAAAGCCTCAATAAACATTAGCCACTTATTAAATCCCCAGTGATAATTATGTGTCCTTCCACCTACATTCAGGAATTCTTTTTTAAAACAAATTAAACCAATCTTGGAACACTAAAATAATATTTGAGAAAAAGTAATTTGGTTTCATCTGCTTAAGCCTTGCTGCTGGTTAGTGGAAGGGCTCATGAAAATAACATCTGGCCCTAGTTCTTAATTTCCAGCCTTAGGCTTAATTTTTAGTCCCTATCAGCAATAATCTGGCACCATTCTCATGTCCTCATGCAGCTGCATTTGTGGGAAGGTTGTATTTTAGCTCACACGATTTCTTTTTTCTTTCTTCTTTTTTTTTTTTTTTTTGGCTGCTGTTATCACAAGAGCTAAATTGATATGTGTAAGTCTAAAAATATTCTTAGATACAAGCTTCCTGTGACTAATTAATACCGCCTTATGTTGCAAATCAACCTCTGGGATCACAGAAATTTCTCTTTCCCTCGGTTCTTCTACTTCTATCAGTGCAGGTGGAGCAAAAGCCATATGCCCTCTTTAAAGCTAAAAGCAATTAATTATATCTGTAGCGATCCCCCAAAATATAATTACAAAAATCTCAGGCTCCATGTGAGTTTTAGTGCAATACGCCCTATCTAATCCCCAAATTGCTATCACAAATTTATTTTCTCAGAAATCCCAGATTCCTAAGTCCAAAGCTAAGCATTCAATGAGTTACATATAATGTGCATAATAATGTGTTTGCCAGTGCTGCTAATGGGAATCAATATTCATGAGCAGTACTTGGTCCCATGTGCTAAATAAACTCTAATTAGGAGATACAGCATTTGCGCTGCGCATCAGAACTCAGATCAGTCAGTCAAGCTGCAAGGGGAAACCGAGACGAGTGGAGCTCTGCACTGTCATAGTTCATTATCATAAACAACTGAAGAAATCAAAGAGCCAAACCACCACAAGGAGCCAAAGCCCAGTTTAGAAACATGTGCCATCCATAAAGTGTCTGTCCATTCTGGGACTGAACCTAACTACTACTGAGAAACAGCGGATGTGAGGCCGGCCAAGTGCTTCTCGTATGTCACCTTATTTCATCCTCACTCCAATCTTGCATGCTATATTTTGGCCCATTGTAAAAGTGAGGAAACTGAGGCTCAGCACAGCCCAAGATCATATTAAGTATTGAGAAGCAGAATTGGGATTGGAACCCAAGAATGTCTGACTACAGGACACTGTTTCCTTATTTGACAGGATACACAGCAATGGAAAGAAAGCATCGTATGGTTTTAAATAACTAGATTGAACACTGAAAAACAGACAGTACCTTCCTGCTTACAGGACTCACCGCCAACAAGATTAAAATCACGCGCAGTTCATTACCTAAAATATGGAGTCCATGGGAAATGAGATCATTCAAATAAGAAAGTTGTTCACAACTTCAAAACATCTTTTCTTTTAAATATTTTCATTGAAATATTTCCATTATATAATATCATTCTCTGTCCTGAAAACAGAGTATATTGAACGTAGTTCATCTTTGAGTGAAAAAATATTTTAAACACAAATTTTCATTCTGGGCTATAAGAGAATCACATCTTTAAGGGCTCTCGACACTTCAAAGTATCTTGGACCATTTGGACTCACATCCAGCAACCCCTGTGTTTGCTAAGTCCTACATCAAGGTGGTTTTACCTTGGTGTTATACCTTTATGTTGTTACTATTGCTGTTTTCTGTCAGCTGTCATCTACTGGATGCCTGTGTGCTTGCTTTCAGCAAGTCATCTCACCAACATCCAATGCCTCCCTTCTAAGTTAAACAAGCTCTTTGGAAATGTATCCAAAATATCAGGAACACCGCTGTTTGTGAGGGAGTTTGTAAATCTGCTTTGCTGTAACATAATATTTAACATATTAAGAAATCTAATCAGACTTTAATGCAAGCATAAATGGAATGTATGTAAATTGATCATATAAATAAATATTGCTATATTAATGTCAAAATTACATTCAACATCATACCTAGTGGAGAAAAAAATTTTTTCCTATTTAAAAAAAGCAGGAAAAAAAGAAAGCTTTCTTTTGCTACTTTTATTTTCATTGTTCAAAGAGTTAAGCCAGTGCAATAAAGCAAAGCAAAAAGGAAATAATTCCTGAAGAAAAAGGAGAAAGCAGTTATTTGCAGAAGAAATAGTCATACAGAAAGCTTTAAGAAAACTAAAAATAGAATTACTGATTCAATCTCCATCATGGTTATTGGTCTGTTTAGGTTTTATATGTCTTCATGACTGGATTTTGGTAGATTATATGTGTTCAGGAATCTATTCATTTCTTCTAGCTTTTCCAATCTGTTGGCATACAGCTCTTTGTATTAATTCCTGTTGATTATTTTTATTTCTGTAGTATCTGTTGTTACATATCCTTGTTTATCTCTGATTTTAGTGATTTGGGTCTTCTCCCTCTTTTTTTTTTTTTTTTTTTTTGGTTAGTTGGGCCAATGGTATATAAATTTTTTTCAAAATAAATTCTATTTATTTTTTCAGCTCTTCATTTCACTGCTGTTTTGTATTCTTATTTCAATTTTGTTTATTTCTTCTCTAATTTTAATTAATTCTCTCCTCCTACTAATTGGGGTTTGGTTTGTTGTTGTTTTCCTATGTTCTTAAGATGCATTGATAGTTCATTTATTTTGTACTTTTCCAATTTCTTCAAGTAGGCACCAATTGCTATAAACTTCCCCCTTAACACTGCTTTTATTGTATCCCATATGTTTTGATATGATGTATTGTCTTCATTCATTTCCAGAAATTCCTGATTTCTCCTTTGATTTCTTCTATGACCCACTTGTTCATTCAGGAGCATTTTTTGGTCAGTCTTCATGTATTTGCATATGATCTAGAGATTCTTGAGCTGCTTATTTCCAGCTTCATCCCACGCAGTCAAAGAAGATGCATGGTATGATCTCAACTTTTTTTAATTTGCTGAGACTTGCTTTATGTCTTAGCATAGGTCTATTCTAGAGAAAGCTCCATGCACTGATGAGAAGAATGTGCATTCTGCCACTGTGGGGTGAAAAGTTGTGCAGATATCAGTTAGGTCCACTTGTTCCATAGTGTCAATTAGCTGTTGGTTCTTTGTTGATTTTTCTGTCTAGTTGATCTGTACATTGATAAAAGTGGTGTGTTGAAGTCCCCCGTTACTACTGTATTGGAATCTATGTCTCCCTTTAGATCCATTAACATTTCTCTTAAATCCCAGGAGCCTTGGCATTGGGTATGTATACATTTATTATAGTCACATCTTCCAGATAAATCGATCCCTTAATCATTACATAGTGCTCTTTATCATCACTTTAGATAATTTTTGTGTTAAAGTCTATTTTGTCTGATATTAGGATAGTTACATTTGACCCTCTTTTTTTGCTTTCTGTTAGCATGGAATATCTTTTCCCATCTTTTTACTTTCAGTCTGCATGTATCTTTGTTGGTAAGATGTGTATCTTTTAGGCAGTAAATTGATGGGCCTTGTTTTTTAATACATTCAGCCAGTTTGTATCTTTTAACTGGAGAGATTATTATGTTTTTCTTAAGTTTTATTATTTTGCCTTTTACTTGAATGACAGAGTGACACAGAAAGACACACACACACAGAGAGAGAGAGAGAGAGAGAGAGAGAGATCTACTATTCACTGGTTCACTCCCCAAATGTTTGCCACAGACCAAGTTGGGCCAGACCAAAGGTAGGAGCCAGGAACTCTGTCTCTTAAGTGGGTGACAGGAATCCAGGTATTTCAGTCATCACTTGCTGCCTCCCAAGATACACATCAGCAAGCCGCCGGATCAGAAGCAGAGGCTGAACTTAAAGCCAAGCACTCTAATTTGGGATGTGCACATCTCAAGTGGTGTCTCCATCATTGAGTCAAATGCCAGACCCAAGTTTTTGTTTTGTTTTGTTTTGTTTTGTTTGTTTGGACAGGCAGAGTGGACAGTGAGAGAGAGAGACAGAGAGAAAGGTCTTCCTTTGCCATTGGTTCACCCTCCAATGGCCGCCGCGGCTGGCGCACCACGCTGATCCGAGGCCAGGAGCCAGGTGCTTCTCCTGGTCTCCCATGGGGTGCAGGGCCCAAGCACTTGGGCCATCCTCCACTGCACTCCCGGGCCACAGCAGAGAGCTGGCCTGGAAGAGGGGCAACCGGGACAGAATCCGGTGCCCCGACCAGGACTAGAACCCGGTGTGCCGGTGCCGCAAGGCGGAGGATTAGCCTAGTGAGCCGCGGCGCCGGCCCAGACCCAAGTTTTACTATACTTAAGTATTAGTTCTTATGCAAGAGTTAAAAAAGAGATTAATGTAGCTAATTAGAATATTTCAAAACAGACAAAATTCCTAAAAATATTTGACTATATGATGAAAATGGCATTTTTATACATATAATTTTTCAAGATTTAATTATTTATTTGAAAGTCAGAGTTATGGGGCAGGGGGGTAGAGAAAGAGAGAGACAGAGAGAGAGAGAGAGAGAGAGAGAGAGAGAGAGAGAAATGAATGTCTTCTATCCACTCACTCACTTCCTGAATAGCTGCAATGATCAGGGCTGGGCCAGGCCAAAGCCAGAGAACTGGAAACCCCTCTGAGTTTCCCACGTGGGTGCAGAGACCCAAGCACTCAGGCCATCTTCCACTGCCTTCCTAGATGCAATAGCAGGGAGCTGGATCAGAAGTAGAGTAGCTGGGACAACCAGTGCTCACAAGGGATGCAGGCTTTGCGGGCAGGGTTTTAACCTGCTGTGCCACAAAGCAGGGTCCCACATAAATACTGAAGTCAGGTATCTTGCACTCAAACTCCACCATATATAAATCGTGTTTAATCTTTCTGAGCAATAATTTCCCCTTTTGTAAAACTGATAATATTGACAAGATTAAATAAAGTAATGTATTCAGAGCAGTATTTGATCCATATCAAACAAATCAATGTCCGAGCCAAAGCAAAAATATCAGGTCAACTCTTGAATGTCTGGTCCTGGAGCTCAGGGGAGAGACTAGACCTAGACATGCAAGTGGAGGCAACTGGCAGGTAACCATTAGAGCTGGGGGACTCTGTGCAGTGATGAGATAAGCTGATGAGGAAGAGATGAAAATGGGAAGAAGGTGGTGAGATAAACCTGACCCCAGCAGTAGCCTCCCCACGATTTTTCCTGCCTCTTATTTTACCCCTCCAAACTACCCTAGCCATTTTCTAGCTCCATAACATAGCCAAGTTGTTTAAATAATTTCTGCCTCAGTTTTGTCATCTGTAAGATCAAAATAATAATCTCACATGAAGAATAAATTTTTAATGCCCATAAAAAGGTTAAGTCAATGCCTGGCACATCATAAGTGCTGAGTATTTGATGATGAAGATTGATCATGGTCATTATCATTATTGTTGTTATTCAGGTTTCCCCCAGCTTTCTGAGTGTCAAAATAATAAAGGATGGTCATGAGAGTTGTGTATAAAGATATCTTTTGTTGCCTGTCTTGTTGCATGTGTGAATGTGTGTGTGCTTTGGAGGACAATGATGAGTATGACAGCAGCATAATACAAACCACACATTAATTTTAAATATGCTAGTTGCCACATTAAAAAGTAAAATCCCACAGGTAAAACTGATTCTATTAAACTTAACAGATCTGAAATATTATTTCAACACATAATCAACATAAAATTATTTATGAGATAGTTAATACAACTTTCATACTGCCTTCAAAATTCAATACATATTTTTTAAAGATTGATTTATTTATTTGAAAGGCACAATGAGAAAGACAGAAAGATCTGCTATCTACTGGTTCAGCCCCCAAATGGCCACAACAGGGAGTAGGAACAGGCCACAGTTGGGATCTTGGTACTCAATCCAGGTCTACCATACAGGTGGCAGGGATCCAAGTACATGAGCCATCACCTGCTGCCTCCCAAGGTACACATTATCCAGAGCTAGAATGGAGAGTAGAGCAGGACTCTAACCCAGGCACTCTGATATGGGACATGGAGCAACCAACCAGCATTTTACCCACTGGTCGAATGAATACCCCATCAGTATATATTTTACACACACAGAATCTATTTTGAGCAAGTCCCATTTTAAGTGCTCTACACCCACTTGTTGTTGTAGACTATAATATTGGACAACACAGGTCTAGATAAATTGGGAGATCAGAAGCCAGACACGTGACATGTCCGAAGGATATGGCTAGAGGAGAATAATGAAGAAACATCCAACTTGATTAAAGATAGAGGAAAAGGAAGGGAACTTTTCTGCAAATGAATGATAGCCATGCTTCTGTTCCCCATGATAAAAGAGCATTTTGTCACCTCTCTGTCAAACAGGATCCTGGTTGATGATCTACAAGAAGAGATTGAGGCTGGCGCCACAGCTCAATAGGCTAATCCTCCGCCTGTGGTGCCGGCACACCAGGTCCTAGTCCTGGTTGGGGCGCCAGATTCTGTCCCGGTTGCCCCTCTTCCAGACCAGCTCTCTGCTGTGGCCTGGGAGTGCAGTGGAGGATGGCCTAAGTCCTTGGGGCCTGCACCCACATGGGAGACCAGGAGAAGCACCTGACTCCTGGCTTCAGATCAGCACGGTGTGCCAGCCACAGCGGCCATTGGAGGGTGAACAAATGGAAAAGGAAGACCTTTCTCTCTGTCTCTCTCTCTCTCTCACTGTCCACTCTGCCGGTCAAAAATAAATAAATAAATAAATAAATAAATAAATAAATAAATAAACGAGATTGAGAAACAGTTTGATGTTAAAGAAGATATCCCAGGTAGACACAGCCATGCAAAATATAATGACTGGGACAAGGTAGATTATAAAATGCTTCTACTGTAAAGAAAATGTGACCTCAACATTTGTTTTCATTTGGTTTAACTTCTCAAAACTGGTTTTGCTCTTAAGATTGAGGCGTGGACTGAAAAAATGATGTATAAGCATCCAGAAATGGTCTTTCACATCAAAATTGGATCTACTGTTGAAGACAACCCACTATATGTTTTTTTTTTTTTTTTTTTTTGACAGGCAGAGTGGACAGTGAGAGAGAGAGAGACAGAGAGAAAGGTCTTCCTTTTGCCGTTGGTTCACCCTCCAATGGCCGCCGCGGCCAGCGCGATGTGGCCGGCGCACCGCGCTGATCCGATGGCAGGAGCCAGGAGCCAGGTGCTTTTCCTGGTCTCCCATGGGGTGCAGGGCCCAAGCACCTGGGCCATCCTCCACTGCACTCCCGGGCCACAGCAGAGGGCTGGCCTGGAAGAGGGGCAACCGGGACAGAATCCGGCACCCCGACCGGGACTAGAACCCGGTGTGCCGGCGCCGCTAGGCGGAGGATTAGCCTAGTGAGCCGCGGCGCCGGCCCACTATATGTTCTTAAGGTAAAAATAGTTCCAAAACCACTGGTTCTTATTACTTTTTTTAAAAAAAAATGAGTTTAAAAGTTAATTTGAGTCACTACTGAGTTAATATTAAGAAAACAAAGACCTCTAGACATTTCAGCAATAAAATAGAAGTGATAGGTGGTTTTCAGTGGAATCAAGAAAATGTCTGAATAAAATGTCAGAGATTGCACAGCGGAGAAACCCATACAGATATGTCATCCCACAGCTTTCTTACAAGAGTTCGTGATGTCTTTTGTGTATAAAACAGTGAGACCCCAGGACAGTACAGTTTAAATCTTATGTTGAAGGGCAATTCCCTCTGTAATGAGCTGACAATGGCCATTCAGCTGCTACTGGATTTTTGTACATTCAAAGAAATAGCTCCTGAAGCATTCCCTCAGTAACAGGAAGCCCATCCTTACCCTGAATCCCGATCCATTCATCGTCTCCAATCCCCAAAATAAATCCAAACTCTCTTTAAAATGACATTCCTTCAAATATCCAACACCATTCTTCCTCCCCACTCCAAACACAATCTAAGGCCTGCTGCACTCCGGGATGAGCATCTCCAATTTATGAAACCAGAAAAGCAAAAGGAAATGATAGAAGGTATCTTATAATCTATTTCTCATAAGATGTCAGCAATAAGAGAAACGATAGATTATGATATTTTTAAACTCTAAAAGTAGCTCTGACCATAAGAAAAATTCGAAAAATATTCAATATAATAGATTATGAATTATGTGTAGACATTTAAGGACATATACCACGGTCCTCTCAGAAAAGTATGCATATACATTCTACAATAGACAGGGAAAGCACTGTTTTGAGAATATGAATGAGTTATTGGATGACATGAGATCAATGTGTGCGTTCATGCAAAATATCTTAAGTTTATTTTTAAATAGATTGGGAAAAAAGATGAAAGAAGAAAGGCTATTTTTATGGATTGTGGCATTCATGCACGAGAATGGGTCTCCCCAGCCTTCTGCCAGTGGTTTGCTTACCAGGTAAGTGAATCAGAACAGGAACACTCACAGTCTCATTTGACTGTCAAGTCTCAAGTACTACAAGTGGCAACACTCCCTTCCAAACGAGTGCAGCCTCACCTAACTAGAAGACCCACATTTGACGCTGTCAGGGAATAAATGCTCTGGATTTTCCTCCTATTGCTCCTCCTAGAATTCCAGCTGAGAGTTGATGAGCCTAAAACTTTCTCAGCTTTAACATGAAATTTCCCCTTATAATTAAGCATGGGAAATCTAAAACTACCTTTATATTACAATCTGCAAATTTCACCTTTTCTCAATGAGCTTAAAACATAGACCTTTAGTTCTGGTTTGGATGTGTCACTGGCCCCACATGTACTTGGTATTTTCATACTTAAAATTCCTTTCCAAGTTCAAAATAACTCATTTTTTACATTAAAACTAGAGTAACTGTGTGTTATTCTCACTCTACCAATGATGTATTGATTCCTACTATCTTTTCTAAAAAATGATTTATTTATTTATTTACTTGAAAGTTTGAGTTACACAGAGAGAGCAGGAGAGGCAAAGAGATAAAGAGACGTATTCCATCCACCGGTTCACTCCCCAAATGGCCGCAACAGCTGGAGCTACGCCGATCCAAAGTCAGGAGCCAGGAGCTTCCTCCAGGTCTGCCACGCAGGTGCAGGGGCCCAAGCACTTTGGCCTTCCTCTACTGCTTTCCCAGGCCATCAGCAGGGAGCTGGATAGGAAATGAAGCAGCCAGGACCCGAACAAGTGTCCATATTGGATGCCAGGAGTGCAGGCAGCGGTTTTACCTGCTACACTACAGAGCCAGCCCCCCTACTATCTTTTACTTTTGTTCTTCTGCCAACTTCTGCATGCATGACAAGGTTTTCTAGGCATGGATACTTTCACCAGAGAAGAACCTGCCCAGAGAATTGACTTGTTCCTGCAATTGTTGTAGCTCCCTTTATTCAACCCATAAAGGAACATATATGTGTGCCATAAATAAGTACAAATATTTCATGTTGACTAAGAATAAATATAAAATTATAGGACTACAAGAAAATCTCTTAGCAGGCAGGCCTCATGGCACAGCAGGTTAAGACACCATGTGAGATACCCACAGCCCCTTGAGAGTGTCTGAGGTTCCAATCTCATCTCCACTTCCAGTCCAACCTCCTGCAAATGTGAACTCTAGGAGATAGCAGATGATGGCTCAAGCACTTAGGTACCTGCCACCCATGTGTGAGACCCCAGTGGACTTCCTGACTCCTGGCTTCAGCCTGGCCCAGCCCTTTATGATGTGGTTAACTGGGGAGTAAACCAGCAGATGGGAGATACTTTCTCTCTCTCTCTCTCTCTCCCTCTTTCTCTCTTTTTCTCTCCCTTCCTCTCTCCCTCTCTCTGTCTCTCTCTCTCTCTACCCCATTCAAAATAAATTAAAAGAAATAATTTATTTATAAAAAAGAATGGTCATTGCAACTAATGTGACTGGTCTGACAACTGCTTCTCTTTTTCTTCTTTAATATATATATGGGTTGTTTATTTTTGCATCATTAAAGGACAATACATTTGAAATCATCTGACCCTGGGCCAATGACTCAAGGAAGGGTAGTTATTACAATTATAACCACAGCTTTCCACACAGTAGCTGATTTTCACACAAGAGCCTAATTTTTTCCTACTCCCACAGGCAACCAAAAGTTATGGAAAAATAAAATTATGACCAAACTCTTGGATCAAATGAATTTTTATGTTCTTCCAGTGTTCAATGTTGATGGATATATTTGGTCACGGACACAGGTATTACTTAGTACTCTCTTGTTTGCATTTAAATGATATATTATTTATTGGTTTTAATACACATTGATTGTTAAGCATTTAGTTTTTATTAATATAAAGAGAAGAGATTTCATGTAGTTCACAGATAAAATTCTAAGAATACAGTGATATTTCTCTCCATCCCTCCACCTTTCCCTTCTCTTCCTTCCTTCCTTTCTTTTTCTCTTTGGCATTTATTTTAAGGTTGGGTAACTATTTAGTTCTTCTGCTTTCCCAGGCCATAGCAGAGAGCTGGATTGGAAGTGGAGCAGCCAGGTCTCAAACTGGTGCCCATATGGGATGCTGGCACTGCAAGGCGGCAGCTTTACCCGCTACACCACAGAACTGGCCCCCTGCCTCCACTTCTGACCCATCTTCATGTTAATGCCTAGGAAGGCAGCAGATGATGGTCCAAGTACTAGGGTTCCTGTCACCCATGTAGGAGACTCAGATGGAGTTCCTGGCACCTAGTTTCAGCCTGGCTCTGCCTGGTTTTTGCAGGCATTTTGGGAAATAAACCAGCAGACGGAAGATCTCTGCCTTTCAAATAAATTAATTTTTAAAAGGCGGGGGAGGAGTCACTTAAAGACATTATGAATACATTGATTTCAAATGAGAAATTGTTATATTCCATAAGTTAAGGATGGAATTGAGATGAGCTGTTGTATAGAAAAGATTTAAAAAAAAAAATCTGTCTTTTCACCAGATGTTTTACTGCCCTCCTGTTGCTAAATAAAATTAATCTGAACTTCCAGGCAGATAATATCATATCAAGCTCTCTTCCAAAAATTTCATTGAACAGTAATAATTTTATTTGTATTATATCTGAACCTATAAATGCTGAAAATTTTAATAAAATTATAATTAAATATGGGTGATTTCAGAACACTATTGATTATTTTCTAAAATAAAGACCTAATCAGTGGTTTTTAAAGCTAAATGAATTATGTCATCAACACCTAGGAATATTAATATTAAAAACTGTGTTTCTGAAAAAGCACAAATTATAAGAAAATATTTTTTCTTTATAATAAATGCCTCAAATTAACTAGACAGATTTTAAATAAAGCTTTAGATACCTGCAGAGAGAATCTGAGATGATCAAATTGAAAAAAAATGCAAACTGATTTTGTATTAACACTTCTATCACTCAATCTGGCAGTACCGCATGTGGAGAAAAAATCATTCCAAGACCCGAAATTCCAACTGCATCGGCACTGACCTCAATCGGAATTTTAATGTCTCATGGAATGGTGAGTAGCAGACTTCTTCTTCTGGAAAACTGAGCATTAAGACACCAAACTTAAGTAAACCACCAACTTGTTTCAATAAAAGTAGGTATTCCTTGAGTATTAATTTTCACATGATGGAAGATAATCATCACTGCTACTGAGAAACCTTTACTGTTTCACTGCAGGAGGATGTGTGAGGGACAGAGCTGCTTATCCGGCCATCTGTTAAACAATAAATCTAGCTCGTTAAAAATCAGGCACGATCCAGATGCACAAAAATTCAGATAATCTGAAGAGATCCTCTTCCTGGTCTGACAAAGACTGAGAAACCAGTGCCCTGTTGTGGCACAGAGGGCTAATTCACTGCTTGCAATGCCAGCATCCCGTATCATAGTGCCATTTTTTTTTTTATATTTGACAGGCAGAGTTGTAGACAGTGAGAGAGAGACAAAGAGAAAGGTCTTCCTTCCATTGGTTCACTCCCCAAATGGCCGCCATGGCTGACACTGCACCGATCCGAAGCCAGGAGCCAGGTGCTTTTTCCTGGTCTCCCTTGTGGCTGCAGGAGCCCAAGCACTTGGCCCATCCTCCACTGCCCTCCAGGACCACAGTAGAGAGCTGGACTGGAAGAGAGGCAACCGGGACTAGAACCTGGTGCCCATGTGGGATGCTGGCACCGCAGGCAGAAGATTAACCAAGTGAGCCATGTTGCCAGCCCCCACTGTGCCATTTTGAGTCCTGGCCACTACACTTCCAAAGCAGCTCCCTGCTGATGTGCCCGGGGAAACAGAAGATGGTGGTGCAAGTATTTGAACCCCTACCATCCATGTGAGAGACCTGGATGGAGTTCTAAGCTTCTGACTCTGTTGGGGCCATTTGGGAAGTAAACCAGTGGATGGAAGATTTTTCTCTCTTCCTCTCACTCTCTCTGTCAGTCTGCCTTTCAAATAGTAAATCGATCTTTAAAAAAAAACAAGATTGAGAAATTAGTGGTTAAAACCAACATACAGGTCATTTATCAAGAGTTTAGCAAACAGAAACATCTGAGGCAAAGCAAATGAAAAGCCTTAATGAAATGCTCTGCCAAGCAGAGGTCTGATACCTTAGATGGTGTTCTAGGTCCTGATGACTTTGAACTCATCATGACCTATTTCAAAGAGAAATTACCACTGCCCCCCTTCATATCATTTGGTTGTAAGTAATGTCTTAGTTTTTACCTCCATTCTTCCATAATGAATATGACAATAACTGCAGACAAGCTTCCTGATGAAACAGACTGAATAAACTTGGGCTCAAAGATTAGTTCCCAGAGAATGAGAGCTGCAGTTGAGTTGGAACTAGGTCTATCTGGTCCAAGCCCTGAGTTGCCCCCAACATATCAACTCCTGAGCCCTAGGAAAGCAAGGGAAATGAACAAAGCTAAGAACATTCCCAGGAGTTAAGTCTGTTGCAATCTGGCATGTGTGTACAGAGTTGGTGCTCAGTGACGAGGACAAGAGAGACATGGAGGCAGCCCTGTAAGCATGAGAGGTCAGTGTTTAGAATGATTATGGAATCCACGTTAGAAGAGGCAGAGCCTATACTATATGGAGCAGACTGTGATCTCATCCACCATATCTTCTGCAGCTTTCCCTGACACCAGTAACCGTGTCTGAATTTCTATTGGGGCCCTGCGCCAGAGTCTGAGAAAGAGACAAAAGCTGTCGCTGACTTCATTCAAAGCCACCTGAAGTCTATCAAGGCTTCTAGCACCTTCCACTCCTGTTCCCAGATGCTATTGTTTCCCTATGGGTTTACATCACAATTGCCACCCAACTATGAAGATTTGGTATGTACAAAAAATCTGAGTTCATACGTTAACACCATGGTTGCCTTTCTGTCTGTTCTTCATTAACAACTTGGGTTCTGTTGAAAAAATTTCAGATTTTAATGCCAAAGAAAATAACTAATGAAGTTTGCCTTGGAGTTAAAATCATGATCTTCAGACTAATTTTTCACTTAATAAAAATATATCAATAATAAAATCTTTCAATGTGATTCCAAGAAAAATTCAGTAGGAAGAAATGTCTAGGTCTCTCTCTCTCTCATTGTCTCTTGATCTCTCTCTGTGTCTCTATTTCTCAAATACATTTTTATGTAAACAAAAGTTCTTGTATATTATGAAAAACTATGCTATAATTTCAATTTTTACACCAAAATAAATTTAATTCCATTTTTCTATAATTTTTGAAGTACTCTCATATAGATAACAAAGAAAATAAACAAGCAAATGTGACCTGAGTCACTTATTATCCAAACTACCTGAGATTTGACCCCATGAGTTTGATTAATTTATGCAAATTAAGCAATGCAATTTCAGGCTACTCTGGAAAATGATATTATGGATAAAAATGTGTAGATATACAACAAATCACTTTGAGTAAAATGAGAGTTCTGACAAAGCAATTAAATTGACTTTAAAATTTTATTTCTTGGTTATAAACTTTAAAAACATCTTCACCTGAAAAACAATTATGTTAGTGACAATATTCCTGTAGTTCATTCCAACAATCAGTTCTCATGGCACACAATATTAATATACATCAAACGTCAAGAAATACTGCTCTGAAATAGAAACCCCAATTTAACAGATTTATTTTAAAGAGCATCAACTACCTTTCTTCGCTTGGCACGCTGAGGTCAGATGGGGAGAAAGTCCTGCACCAATATAGACCTATTGAAGACAATGGAATGGAGATCACAGAACAAACTGGAGAAATTTACTTGGGAAGAGACAAAAACTGAAACCTGTCTCCAGAAAAATATCTGAGAGGATATTCTTTCTTTCAAAAGAAAGGAGCAGAGGAGAATAAAAACATAAAATGAGCTGTGGCACTACTGTACTTGTACATAATTGATTTTTCATTAAGAAGAATTTTTATAATGACAACATATCTTGTTGAAAATGTTCCTCATTTAACTGTTCATTTTATTTTGATCCTCAAATGCCAAATAATCAGTAACATTTACTTTTTTTAAACCCACTATGTTATGCCACATGGTGGTATTGGCTATAATGCTCACACCACTGATGATGCAAGTATTTACATGGTGTTCTATTGTTCTGCTCCAACTTTCCTTGCTCTCTAGGTCAAGGTTGCCAAGATTGGCACTGACGCTCTGTCAACTCGATATGAAACCCACTACATCTACGGCCCAACAGCATCAGTAATTTGTGAGTTTTTCCTGTTATTTACAGTGTTCTTTTCTCTGGTTCTTTTTTATCAATAATTTTTATTACCACATTTGTGAATTAGGATTAAAATTTAAAATCGTTAATTTAAATGCCACCTTTCATGGGAAATTCTGAATTCTATGTGAATCCAGTGGCTATATTCTGTCTTTTTCTTGGGATAAGACTTCCCTAGGAACAAATTATACTGATGTTTTACAGGGTTATAATGTCAACAGAAATTATTAAATAAAGACAAATTCACAGAATAATTAACCTATTTCCTATCCCCTACCACCACCTCTATCAATGTTTATACTTACAGAAACTAACAAGACCTTATTGACACTCTACATCTCTTTTAAAAAACCATTTAGCTTTCATTGGCCTCTATTCCTTGCCATTGCCCTTATGCAAGTGCAGTCTTTTCCTTAGACATTCAGATCCAGCCACTTTGGTCATATGGAAACCAGTTTCTCTTACATATCCCGTTCCATTGTGCTCAACTGAAATCCACATGGTGGACTAAGAAAAAGTGTCACAAGGTTCTAGTTCTGTTGCTTTTGATTTATATTATTAGTACCACTTCCTATTCTTCACTATTTTTAGATTTTCATTTTCTGTGTTTCTGAGCTATTGACTTAGATTTCTTGGCCTTGATTTTCTTGTCTCTTATTCTGCACCCCAGAAATCAACAGGCTTTTTCTGTACAGGATCACGTAGTAAACCATTTTGGCTTTGCTGAAGGCATCAGCTTCTATTGCAGCTACTCAACTGGGGCATTGTGGCTCAAGAGCAGCCACAGGCAGTAAGTTAACCAATAGGCATAGTTGTGTGCCAATAAAACCTCATTCACAAAAATAGGAAACTAGCCATGATTTGAACAGGCTGAGCAATATGCGCAACTGTTTGTTGTTTTGTTTTGTTCTTACAACTTAGGCACTGTGCTTAGCCCTTGATTTTAATATTCTCAATTAATCCTCATAAAGACCTTATGAAGTAGGCAGCACTATTTCCCAGTTACTAGTAATTGCTAAAGCTGGGACTTAATTCCAGGTTTTAACAAAACCAACGTCTATGATCTTCACCACTGTGAACCTTATTCCCCCATTTGATTTTTGCAGCTACCATTGCTTTTCTATTTTCAAGCAATAATTATAACAACAAAAATGCATTAGTTTTCACCAAAAAACATTCATTCAGACCTTGGGAAATGAGATCATTTCTGTTTTTATGGCAAACACCCACCAGCCTTAGTTTGGGATTACTTTAGTAAAAATTACCTTTTTCCATACCAAGTCTAAGCTTCAATTCCTAATACCAAACATTATCTATAATCTATAAACATTCTATAATCTATAAACATTCTCTATAATTTGCTTATGAAATCTTACCTTTGTAACAAAACCTAAGTCTTCTAAAGTAACAACAACGCTTCAGATCTCTCAACCGCACAACCTAAAGCACAATTCAAGGCATGGACAAACAGCAGAAATCATTCCCATAAAATTATTCAATAAAAATGAAGGCTTGGCTTACTCAAAAGCAGTGAACATGATGAGTTGAAACTCCAACAGAACTGGCCTTGATTTAGCCTCTTGGCACCAATGATAGCCAACCTTGTTAGCATAAAGACTGCTTTTTATCTTGTAAACATTTCACAGATAACCCCACCACCAACAAACACACATTCATACTTCCATGACGCTTTTACAATCTGTGGATTAAAAAAGTAAATATGTGCTTATGGATTCCTTGCAATAACTCTGCATGGCCACAGCTTAGCAACACCTCCTTAACCCAAGCTAGAAGTCCAAATGTGAAACAAAAACTACATCGTCAGTAATTTTTATGGAATTTTAAAAAGTCAGAGTTATCCAAAACAATTTTGACAGCCTATTTATTGAAGGCTTCTTTGGTAAAATTGGAAAAATGACTAAAAACAAAACAAAAAGACAAGTCCCATTCCAAGCAAACATGTACCAACCATCACCTAGAAACCAGTCACTGTTACAGTGCTAAAGCAAAAGTGTACTGACACAGATGATCTCCAGCATCCAAATAGATTTTGCTATAATGTAGCCATTCAGGGATTCATTACACACACAGGTGGATGACAAGATTTCAAAACTGATGAGATACACCCAACTACATGTGTGTGTTTGTGTCAAAAGTGCACAAAGCAAAGAAAAAGGGAACAGACTAGAATAGCAGTTTAAAATGTCAGCCTACTTAGGAGATACTGAGAAATACCCAGGGCCATTTAAAGCACCCAGACAATCATGTAAGAGCAACTAAACTGAGTGGGAAGAGCACAGAGATATTCTCAGAGACAAAGAACAAAGAGTTCCCAACAGGAACAAACTTTGCAAAAGGCAATTACAGTGTCAAAGAATACTTTAAAAAGTTCACGGGTGCTGGCATTGTGGTACAACTGGTTAAGCTGCTGCCTACTACAATGGCATCCCATATGACTGCCTTTTCAAAAACAGGATGCTCCACTTCTGATCCAGCTCCCTGCTAATGTGCCTGAGAAGACAGTGGAGAATGACCCAAGTACTTGGGCCTTTGCACCCATGTGGGAGACCCAGATGGAGCTCCTGGCTCCTGGCTTCAGCCTGGCCCAAGCTGGCTGTTGCAGCTAGTTGAGGGAGTGAACCAGCAGACAGAAGACCTCTTTCTCTCTGTCTCTCTCTCTCTGTCTCTCTCTCTCTCTCCCTCCCTCCCTCCCTTCCTCTTTTTGAAGTATCCTTGTATGTGTATGGGGGGGGGGGCATAGTGGATGTGTGAGTGTGTACATGCAAAATGTAAGGCAGCTATAGCTATGCAGGACATTGTATCACAATCCCTTACTGAACAAGAATTCATGGGACATCTATGTAATAGCTCAACATTCTCAGTTTCAGAGATGAGAAAAGTCAAGACACAATAGCTGCTCTCATGGAAGTTAAATTCTGTTTGCAGGAGCAGACAGCAAAAGATGCCATAGCTCCAATGCCATCTTGCGCGACCTTCAAAATGGAAGGATAGGGTCAAGAGGGGTTACTACTCTGTGTAACTGTGTACCATTGTTTTTACATGTGCTTGTTGTATTATAGCAAAATGTCCTTTTAAAAGATTGAGATTAGGAAGGAATTTCCTGTTTTATACAGGGCTGTAGCAGCTTGATAAATGTTTGAAATTTCTAGGAGTGACTGCTTTAATACTATATTTGATTGAATGTTAATCAAACATTCATGAGAAGCAGAGGGGAGCAAAGTGGTTAACTTGGTAAGAATACAAAACAAATGTACTCCCATGACTAAAATTTAATCATTCTAATATCCTGTCACTTAACAAGCCCCCAGATTTGGAGGAAAGCATCCAGCATTTGCCAGTTTTTCTCTTTCTGTGCTTTGATGAAGATAGAAGAAAAAGGATGAAGGAACACTTTTTTAAACTCAGATCATGGAGGGATCTCTGACCTTCAGAATACAATAAATATAAGTTTGTGATTTAAAACTAGGAAACAAACATATCAGGTAAGTTACGTAATAGATCTTGAAACCTGGGGAAATAGCAGCTGACATAATCTATAGTCTAAAGTCCAACTTCCTATTAGAATGATGGAAGAATGATGATCAGGCCCTACCCAAGATTCTTATTTCACCAGGTAGGTGGAGCCCAGGCACTCTCACTTTAAAGTAGCCAGAGTGAGGAGTTGTCATTTAGCTTAGTGGTCAAGATGTCCAGATCCCACATCAGAGTGCCTGGGTTCAATTCCCGGTTCTGGCTCTGACTCCATCTTCCTGACGTTGCAGACCCTGGGAGGCAGATGTGATGATTTGGGCCCCTGCCACCTGAGTGGGAAACCTGGATTGAGTTCCAGGCCCCTGGCTTTGGCCTGGCCCAGCCTCCCTTGTTGCAGACATTTTGGGGTGAACCAGTAGATGAAAAATCTCTCTCTCTCTCTCTTTCAAACAAAATAAAAGCATATCATTAAAAATCTTTTCCATTATCAGCCCACAAGAGACAATGATTCTCAGTGCGTGCACAGCAATTTCACCTATGATGCCTCTGCCAATAACTTCAAACTTCATTTGCCCAAACCCCTGAGTGATTGATGCTAATACATTCTTTAGTCGTCCTTGCTGTTTCTTTTCCCTATCAGAACCCTCTCTGGGTTCTTTTTCCTGTTAATGTCATTTTTTTCAAGCACCTAGATTGAAAGTTTATTTTTGTTTTTATCAAATTCTTTGACATCCCTCTCCCACTGTTTCTTAGATGGAACCCTTCATTTCTACTCCCAATGTGGTGATTCTTCCCCGTTCTTTCATTTTATAATACTTCCTGAGGGTAGTGTTGTGGCACAGCAGGTGAAGCCACTATTTGTGGCAATAGCTTTCTGTACCAGAGTGTTGGTTCAAGTTACAGCTGCTCTTATTTCCAATTCCACTTATTGCTAATATACTTGGGAAGGCAGCAGAACATGACTCTAGTACTTAGAGCCCTGCCACCCATGAAAGAGACTAGCAGAGAGTTCCTGGGTCCCTGATTCAGCCTGACCCAAACCTGGCTGTTGTCACCATCTGGGGGTAAACCAGCAAATGGAAGATCTGTTTCTGTCTTTCATTCTGCCTTCCAAATAAATAAATAAATATAAATTTTTTAAAAATATTTCTGAATTGATATACTCCTTCCAATCCATATTAATCACCCTAAAGTGCTGAAGTGTCTTTAGTGCCTTCCAGACAAAATCTCAACTCCTAGTCTGATTTAAAAAGTTGGCCAAGGGGCTAGCACTGTGGCATAATGGGTAAAATCAATGCCTTTCGTGCCAGCATCCCATATGGGTGCCAGTTCAAATCCTGGCTGCTCCACTCTTGATCCAGCTCTCCGCTATGGCCTGGGAAAGCAGAAGAAGATGGCCCAAGTCCTTGGGCCCCTGCACCTATCTGGGAAATCCAGAATAAACTTCTGCCTTTGGTTCAGCCAGCTGTGGACATTGCAGCCATTTGGGGAGTGAACCAGTGGATGGAAGACCTTTCTCTCTCTCTCTCTCTCTCTCTCTCTCTCTCTCTTTGTAACTCTGCCATTCGAATAAATAAATAACTCTTAAAAAAAATACAGAGGTTGGCCAGGCTCTCCCCACAAATTCTCACTTGGTCTCTTTGCTCCAACCCAGATAGAACTCACTGGTCCCTAAAACAGCCTCCATGCTTTCCCGTCTTTGTAGCTCTCTATACAGAATGATTTTTCCATCTCCACCTGGGAAAATACTCCCTTTCCTTAAGGCTGTCCTCAAAATCCACCTCAATCATGGGGAGAGTATTGGAGCAGGAACCAGGTGTGAAATGTCATCGCCTCACCAAGCATAATTTTCTTTGCTTTAAATCTTCAGAAACTTTTGTTATCTTTCCTATGGCACTTAACATATTCTGCTCTGTCTCTGTTGGTTTGCACTTTGGCTTCTCTCTCCTCAACTGTAAATTCTGGGAGACACTTCTAGGATCTTCATCTCTGTGCCCTGCACCACTCACCTTCCTCAGTGCCAAGTTAAGTGAACTGAGCAAAGTAAAGGTTTAGGAGATATTTGTTGAATAGTTTAAGAGCCAACCCTGCCTCTTTCCACCAAAATTTTCTTTCTTTCCTTCCTGCTTTCTCTTTTTCTTTTCATCATGGCTGTGAAATCTTTCAAACATAAAATATTTATGCCAGTTAAGCTCCTTACTTGTTCCAAAACACAAATGATTTTATATACCAAAAAAACTTTTCTACTACATGAAGCAAAATACATATATATGCATTTATAGTATGTGTACTCATTTACATAGTAAATCATCTCTAGATGTGTGTTTATATTTCCAATTCTTGACTAAATAATATTATCTTTAGCAAAATTTCAAAAAATGTAACATGGAAATTTAGATTTGGGGTTTAAATATTTCCTTAAAATAAACTGATGTCAGCTTTCTTGGTTATTTAACCATGACATCATTTTACCCTACCAACATGAATAGCAAGTGATTTAAATGACTACAAATGTTTTAATTTTGTATAGTCTGTACAACTTTTCTTAGTGATTTTCAACCACCAGTGACTCCCCCCTGCTTAGTTTCCTCCGCTGCTGGCCCTTGCTCAGAGCACCTTTGTGTGGAACATGTGCCCAATAAACCCAACTTGAAGTGATTTAACAAAAATGTAGTTTTTCAAATGCAGCACAAGTTTAAAATGGATGATGGGTTCCACAATCACAATGATGTTTTATTATATACGCTATTCCATCAGATCACTACTCTCATTCAATTCTGCAATTAACTGTGTCCATAATTATTTTTTGGCTAACTTTATCCCAGTGATTTCTGTTTCAGGGAAAACATTAGCAATTGTCTCTAATTAAATATTTACTGCTTCTGTTTTGCAGACCCAGCATCAGGCATTTCTCTAGACTGGGCTTACAACCTGGGCATCAAGCATACATTTTCCTTTGAGCTCCGAGACAGAGGCAAATTCAATTTTCTCCTTCCAGAATCTCAGCTGAAGTCAACCTGTAAAGAGACCATGCTAGCTGTCAAATTCATTGCTAAGTATACTCTCAAGCACTTAGAGAATTGCCCTCACTTTGGATGAGCCAAGTCATCCCTTGTTTGTGCCTTTTACCAGAAGGTCACCAATCACCACTAGATAGAGCTTCCACACCAGTGTAACAGAGCATCTCTAGCTCTCTTGTGTTCTGTGTGATTTCTTTTGGCTTTCATGTGTTCTCAGTAGCACCTAAGCACAGTAGCTTTAACTGATAACTTTTAACTGCCCTTCTTTGCTCCAAGTGAACTTTGAACACAGAAGAAAGTATTATTTTCATTATTTTGAAAGATATGGTTTTTCCAGAAACTGAGTTTCTCCAAAATCATATTTCATCCGAATCCTGTTTCTCTAGAAACAGATTTTCACCACAAAGCTTCATCACTACAGGTGCTAATATAATAACAAATAAAGTGCTTTCCTGCACTTAAAAAATGCATATATCCAATTATGTGTCAATTAAAAATAGAATACATAAGTAAAAGCACATCTTCTGCTTTCAATAAACTATATTCTCTGCATTTAATCTATTAGTGTTAATAAAATGAATGCCTCTCATTCAGTCTGTTAATGAGAAAGAATAGCTCCAATTTTCAAAAGTATAATTTGCCTATATATTTTTTCTGATAGAAGCAGATATTGTCTATATGTTCAAAACAACAAAAGGATTGCCTAGCAGTAAATTAAATGATTTATATAGAGCTGAGTCTCAGCGCATAAACAACCAATCCAGTTCTCATCAACAGAATGTACACTAGATTCAAAATGGTTCCATTTAACCGGCTGTCATCAAAGGAAGCCACCTGCCAAAACATCTCTTGGGAGTTACAGCCATCACAGGATACCAGTCAGCTGTATCACCTGTCTTCCTAATGAACAGGAAGGAAGGCTGGAAATGCATTACAGGTGGAGGAGAGCAAGCCATGTTGGCCAAAGGCAACTTTGTTACCTTTATGTGATCCATAATCCTACTTTTTAGGATGGCATTTCAAAACTCTCATCCCCAACATCAATCCCTCCATGTTTGATTAACTAACAACAGTGGTGCAGTCTACATTCCACAAATCTGGAACACAGATGCCCATCACAAGGCTGACCAAAACTTGAAAGACAAGTAGAAGGTTCCTTGACTTCCCAAAAAAATTTACTCTCAGAATACTCTGGGTATAATCTTTGAGAATTCTGAAAGGGCTTTGAAACTGTCAGCAAATAATCGGGACACCGGGCCAGCTCTCTGGCCCAGCAGGTTAAGCTGCCATCTGCAACACCAGCATCCCATTTGTGCTCCTGCTCGAGTCCTGGCTGCTCCACTTCCCATCCAGCTCCCTGCTAATGCGCCTGGGAAAGCAGCGGAAGATGGCCCAAGTGCTTGGACCTCTGCACCCACATGGGAGACCCAGAAGAAATTCCTGGCTCTGGGATTCAGCTTGGCCCAGCCCTAGCCTTTGCGTCCATTTGGGGAATGAACCAGAAGATGGAAGATTTCCCTCTGCCTCTCCCTCTTTGTAATTTCGATTTCAAATAAATGAGTCTTTAAAAAGAAATAACCTGGGACGTTCTTCATTAATTCTTTAAGGACTGGTAAAAGAAATGATGCCTTCCAATCTACAAGGTGACGGTGTCTCTGATAGTCATGAGGTAGGTAAAAGTTTTCCACGAAAAATGGTGTGGGGGAAATAAAACTGCTTTACAGGTGGAGAAGGGAAGAGTGGCAGAGCCAAGCAAAGGCAGGAATTGGGCTGCTAGCGGGCATCTGGGCCAAGGTGCAGGTGAATCCTGCGAGGATCAGAGCCAGCAGATGGTGGGCAAGAGCAGCGAGACGCTGCAGCACACTGACTACAGCACGAGGTGCCTCCCGCAGAATTGCCACATCTTCATTGGCACATTTAAGGCGTTTGACAAGCAACTGAATTTGATCCTCCGTGACTGTGTGATTTCAGGAAGATCGAGCCAAAGAGCTCCTAAGGAGCAGACAGGGGAGAGAAGCCAGTCCTAGGTCTGGTGCTGCTGCCAGGGGAGAACCTGGTCTCCATGACAGCAGAGGGACCTCCTCCCACAGATACTGGCTTTGGCCAAGCACCACTTGCTGGAGCTGCTGCTGGCCCAGGGATTGGCAGGGCTGCTGGCAGAGGAATCCCAGCCAGTGTTCCCAGGCCTCAGGCTCCCACAGGACTTGCTGACCCAGTCTGTGGAGCTGGTGGGCCACCCCAACAGGTGAGGACCCCTCAAGGAAGAGGCACTGTTGCAGCCGCTGCAGTTGCAGCCACAGCCAGTATTGCAGGAATCCCTACCCCGGTACCCGACCTGGCTGTGCGGGTCCTCCCCCACTTATGGGCCAAGGGGCACCTCATCCAGGCATGATGGGCCCACCTCCTAGAATGAGGCCTTCTATGGGTTCTCCAATGGGAACTCCGCTGGACGAGGAACTCCAATGTGCATACCCCCTCCAGGAATGGGAGGGCCCCCTCCCTTGGGAATGCACCCACCCAGGCTCTAGACTCATCCCCGCCTTCCTCAGCTGCGGGTTTCCTGTAAGGCTGTACCGAGTCACTTTATTTCCTTGTGGCCTATGAAACTAGCCTATAATGAATTCTTAAGAGAATATCATGCCGGCGCCGCAGCTCACTAGGCTAATCCTCCGCCTGCGGCGCCAGCACACCAGGTTCTAGTCCCGGTTGCCCCTCTTCCAGGCCAGCTCTCTGCTGTGGCCAGGGAGTGCAGTGGAGGATGGCCCAAGTTCTTGGGCCCTGCACCCCATGGGAGACCAGGAGAAACACCTGGCTCCTGCCTTCCGATCAGTGCAGTGCGCCGGTTGCAGCGTGCCAGCCGCGGTGGCCATTGGAGGGTGAACCAACAGCAAAGGAAGACCTTTCTTTCTGTCTCTCTCTCACTGTCCACTCTGCCTGTCCAAAAAAAAAAAAAAAAAAAAGAGAGAGAGAGAGAGAATATCATTTAAAAAAATAAAAAAGAAAGAAAAGTGTTAGAGGGGCCGGTGCTGTGGCACAGCAGGTTAACGCCATGGCCTGAAGTTTGGCAACCTACATGGGCGCTGGTTGGAGACCCGGCTGCTCCACTTCTGATCCAGCTCTCTGCTAGGGCCTGGGAAAGCAGTAGAAGATGGCCCAAGTCCTTAGGCCCCTGCACCTGAGTGGGAGACCCAGAAGAAGCTCCTGACTCCTGGCTTCAGATGGGCGCAGCTTCGGATGTTGCAGCCAATTGGGGAGTGAACCATCTGACAGAAGACCTCTCTTTCTCTCTGCCTCTCCTCTTTCTGTGTAACTCTGACTTTCAAATAAATAAATAAACCTTTAAAAAAATAAAAAAGAAGAGTGTCAGAGTCAAGAAAGTAAGAGACAAAACTGATGCTATGGAATTATATTGTCTCATACAAAGAATATAACATCTATAACTAAATATTTAGCATTCCAGTCTGCATAAGAACCTAAATTTTTTCCATCAAACCTGCCATGAGGGAATTATACACTCACTCACACTTACGTATCCAGCTAAAAAAGGACTGAAATAAACTCTAACCCTAAAATTCATATAAATTTTTCTAACTCCACTGGGACTTTGGATGGAGGAAGTGAGAGATAATCTCAACTGTTGAATATTGTCCTGTGTCCATTCATTATTCAATTTACAAAAGACATGTAAGTTTTAAATTCCATTCACCTGAGTTATTATGTACTTTAATATTTCTCTTTTCAATGAGAGAAAAATTACCTGAAAGGCTAAATGCCAAAACTACCAAGCCCATTCCTTATCCTAATCAAATAGTCTCTGAATGGCATCCCAGGGTGTTTGGCTTCTTTGACTTCATATGAATTGTGAAAATAAATATGTGAGTTAACATTCTACATTAAAGTTTAAAAACTGAAACTTGGGGCCAGCACTGTGGCATAGCAGGTAAAGACACTGTCTACAGTGCCGGTCGGTATCCCATATGGGCACCTGTTCAAGTCAAAGCTGCTCCACTTCTAATACAGCTCCCTGATAATGCATCTGGGAAAGCACTGGCAGATAGCCCAATTGCTTGGGCCCCTTTACCCACGTATGAGACCCAGAAGAAATTCCTGGCTCTTGGCTTTGGCCTGGCCCAGACTTTGCCTTTGCAGTTATTTGGGGAGTGAGCCAATGGATGGAAGATTTCTCTCTCTGTAACTCTGCTTTTGAAATAAATAAATAAATCTTAAAAAGAATAAAACTAAAACTTCAATTCATTTATGAGGAAGTTTGAGTAGTCAGTGTTGTATTCTTCTCTTGTCCCTTCTCATTTAGCAGTAAAAGGCCTTTGAACCCAAGTTATAAGTTCTTCTGTCTCTTAAGATATTCTTAACAGTATGGCTTACAAAAAAAGGTATTTTAAATTATAACATTCCTTTCCAATTTCCTTGAAATAAAATTCACTCAAGGAGTATTATTTCACATTTTGAATTTTTTAGTCTATGGCAATATTCTGGCCTCTAAAACAAGTATCTTTATTTGATGAAAACTGAAACTTCTTGGGGCCAGCATTGTGGCACAGCTGGCAAAGCTGTCACCAATGACAGCAGCATCCCATGTAGGTGCAATCTTCTGCTGCTTTTCCTATGCCATCTGCAGAGAGCTGGATCAGAAGTGGAGCAATCAGTACTTGAACTGGCCTCCATATGGGATGCCAGCATCGCAGGCAACAGCTTTACCAGTTACACCATGCCTCTTATTTGGTTTTTAACTATATTCAAAAAGTATATAAAATTTCTACTAGATAGCTAGAAAATATAAAACACTTCCAATGATTAAAAACAGGAAAATTATGAACTCTAAAATTTTAATAAAGTTCTTAAATCCTGCCAAGTTGTTTATTATAATATTATGGTCCTTATAAATGATGTCATATTTGCATTAATTGTGTATGGTATAATATTTTGAGACAATTTTATCTACTTCCTTAAAAAAAAAACTCACTGAGTTGGGAAAAGAAGCAATATTCCATCACTTAGGAAAGAAAGAGTTCAGATCGCCCCTGCTTGCAGAGGATCCTGTCATTCAGAGGGTGACGTATAGAAAATGATGGGTGGAACGCAAATTACGGCAAACAAATACATGGGTCCTTCCAAAATAGAAGGCTTCACTGTGTAAAATCACAGTAAAAGCAACATTTTCTAGTGAGGCTAATATGAATACTAGGCAATATTTCAACGATTATCCCTTTACACTTCTTCCTCCTTTTTAACACAATTCTATTTCATGATTAAAATATAAGGCTTTTTTCTGTAATGAGTCCTAATAGCATCTTGAAAGTTTCGGCAGCATATAGGCTACTGTCAGAATTTCCCTAGGCAAAGCTTTTGGGAGACTCGCTTGCATTTCATTGTCACAAAATCCATTATACTAGGACAGATCTCAGCCTGCCTGAGTAATATCTATCTAAGGGTTATAATTTTGTCATAAAAATTTACTCTCACATGAACTTAGCATAAAAGGTCTCCGTCCAGAAAATAGGAATTGAAATGGATATATTATCACTTGAACTGCTTTTCTGCTCACTTATCCTTCAATTACAAGCCTTAAGTTCACTCGTGTCAAGAGAGGTTAAGCCAGAAAAATGTAAAACAATTTTTGAAATATGTGAAGGAAATTTGACACTTAACATTCCAAATGCATTATTATTACCATGGTATCACTGAAGTGTGGTAGTGATTCATTTTACAATGTGGATTAAAGGCTTAAAAGACTGTTCATGAAACAAAGAAAAAATCCATATGTATCATTTCATATATAAAATAATTTTCAAGAACTCTGGTTTCTTTTCTTATTTAAAAAGCCTTCAATGTCTTTAAAAGATCTGCTTTATACAACTTATATTTCAACATGTAATTAAATTATAATGGGGCATAGAGGGGGGAGGTGAGAAGGGCAAGTTTTGAGAACTGCAGTCATACTGGCAGTAATGAGCATAGGAAATGTAACATTTGCATAGCACTGGATAACCTAAAATTTGCCCTCACATGCATGTCTGCCTCTCATCATAAGCTTACCAGACTAAGTTGGGGAGGGTTATTATTGTGCCCATTTCTACATTAGAAATTTTAGCTTACAGTACATCAGTGGCTTGCATATATAAAGTTGCAAATTGGAAACTAGACTTCATACTTTGAAATTCCTGTTCTAGACCAAACTGTCCAATGGTTATCATTTCTCTGGAAGGCAGATGGAGAGAAAGATCATCTGCTTAGTGAGTCAAGCCAATCTAAAGAATCTTGGTTCTAATGACCCATCAGATGCTCATCTGAATGGTCTAGAGTGGAGCGCGCTAGGATCTCGAGTGCACTGGTAGAATTTTCTCTCTGTCTCTCCCTCTCTCTGTAACTCTACCTCTCAAATAAATAAAATCTTAAAAAAAGTTTAAGCTTATTTAAAAAAAAAGCAGGTGCTTGAACACAGGTTTAGGTATTTCAAATCCATTGCACATTAAAATCACCTAGAAATATACAGAAATAAGGATCTCTGCTTTGAAATTTTATTGATTTTACTTATTTAAGATGACTGCTACTCATTTTATTATTCATATTTATATTTTATGCATTAATGTATAGAATTTTAAGATATTTTAATTTTGTATGCTAATTATTCTATCCAAATTCACTTCGGACATATTAAAAATGACTTCTCCCAAGGCCTGGGTTCATTCTGACTACATGAAACTGAGGAAACACTCTGATTTGGACAGCACTTAGAATTCCTTTGGCAGTGAGCAGTGGCATTCTTAATAGTAACGCTGGGCAGATTCTGTGAGAAACGTCTGCCAATTATTTGTGAAGTTAATTGCATTTGTTTGTAGAAGAGCAAGGAGTGGATTCCAGCTTATCAAGTTTCTCAGCCATCACAGGGACAGGGGAGTGGGATCATCTGAGGCTGCCCTGACATTGCCATTTGGCAAAGCTCAGTGTGTCCTCTAATTAACGCTCTGAAAAGACCCAGAAACAAAGAAAGGAAGGAACATGTGCTGAGTCATTAGCTAGAAGGCTGGAAAAGAAAAAAGTAATAAATCAATGCTTCCCTTCCTCCCTCCCTAAACCGCCAGCCTCCCCAAGAATTCCCTAAATATTCCTCCTCTAAGCCTCATCAGAAGCCAACTGCTCAAAGCCCTTTGCCTACAGAAAGCAGATCTTGGAGAGGAGTTGCCTTTCCCCAGACCTCCAACCTAGGCAGCCTCATTAGGCTGGGATGTCCCATGTAACCCTTATTAATGTATTTACTGTCTAATAAAATAACTTTATGGGGGGAAGACCTTTTATTCCTTTATCTTATTCTAAACCAAGTATGTTTCTAACACAGTTTTGCCAGACTAAGCATACAGGAGCAACAGTTGAATGTACAGCAGGTGTAAGGACTTTGAAGTCACTCAAAGGCAGGTGTGCACACAGACTTCACACTCAATGGCATGGCTCATCAACCCATTTGTGAAAATCAGATCATGGTACCCATGTCTATATATCATTGTGGAGATTTGGAGATTTTAAAAGAAATACACACACACACACACACACACACACACACATATATATAAACATACAGGTGACCAAGTGTACCAGTTTGCTTAGCAGTGAGGGGTTTCTCAGGATCTGGGACCTGCAGGGCCCAACCAAGATAGTCCTGTGTCAGCTGGGTTCATCGGTCACCAAGTTGCACTGAGCTGTTGCTCAAGAAACATAAATAAATATTAGAATGGTGTCTCTCTCCCTTCCAATTTTCCAGAAGCTATTTTTATCAGATAAAACACATTAATATTTATTAGTAGCAATCCCTTAGTATTTATTATGTGTCAAACATTTTACATGGATTGGATCACTCATTCTGTGTTCTATTGAGTTATTTATTTATTTATTTATTTGAAAGGCAAAGAGGCAAGAGGAGAGAGAGAGAGTTGTCTTCCATCTGCGGGTTCACTCTCCAATTGCCTGCAACAGCCAGAGATGAGCTGATTCAAAGCCAGAAGCCAGGAGCTGCTTCCGGGTCTTCCATATGGGTGCAGGGGCCCAAGGACCTGGACCATCCTCTGCTGCTTTCCCAGGCACATTAGCAGGGAGCTGGATCAGAAGTGAAGCAGACAGGACTCACACCATCTCCTATAATGGATGCCAGCACTGTAGACAGAGGCTTAACCTCTGTGCCGTGGTATCAGCCGCATTACTTACTCTTTACACCCTAATTTTCACTTCTTTATTTGCGTTTGATTTTGAAAGGCACAGAAAAACAGATCTTTCCTCTTCTAGTTCATTCTTTAATCACTCCCATTTGACAGTTGCCAACATGGAGGCACAGAGCAGCCAAATATTGTCCTCCAGGTTGTGTAGCTGATAAAAGAACAGGGTGGGCGGCGCTGTGGCACACTTGGTTAAAGCCCTGGCTTACAGTGCTAGCATCCAATGTAGGCACTGGTTTGAGTCCTAGCTGCTCCACTTCTGACCCAGCTCCCTGATAGTGTGCCTGGGAAAGCAGCAGAGGATGGCCCAAGTCCTTGGACCCCTGCACCCATGTGGGAGACCCGGGAGAAGCTCCTGGCTCCTGGCTTTGGATCAGCTCATCTCTGACTGTTGCAGCCATTTGGAGAGTGAACCAGTGGATGGAAGACCTCTCTCTCTCTCTCTGTCTCTACCCCCTCTCTCTAACTCTTTCAAATAAATTAATCTTAAGAAAAGTTTGTTGACTCCTGATGGAGTACTCAAATTTGGGGGGAAAAAAAGAACATAAATGCAAGCCCATGCATGCAAATTTTCTAGTTTGTGCCATGGGCATAAATCCTGCAGAGGCTTATGTCACTTGAGATGCTGTTGATGCAGGAAGAAGCCTTGCAGCTTGTTCCAAGGAATAGGATTTTTTTTTTTTTTTTGACAGGTAGAGTTATAGACAGTGAGAGAGAGAGAGAGAGAGAGAGCAAGATCCTCCCTCCACTGGTTCACTCCCCAAATGGCTGCCACGGCCGGCACTGCACTGATCCAAGGCCAGGAACCAGGTACTTCCTTCTGGTCTCCCATGCGGGTGCAGGGCCCAAGCACTTGGGCCATCCTCCACTGCACTCCTGGGCCACAGCAGAGAGCTGGACTGGAAGAGGAGCAACCGGGACTAGAACCCGGCATCCATATGGGATGCCAGCGCCACAGGCAGAGGATTAACCAAGTGAGCCATAGCACCGGCCCCGCCAGGGATAGGATCTTACAACACACCTCAGCCTCCAACCATCACCAGGGAAATCTCAGTCACAGGAAAGGAACAGCAGCTATATCTTTGGAAGGCAGAGCTGTAGTCTTAGAGCCCACGCAGGGAAAATGACCAACACCCCATTGTTTGCCTCTTGCTGTGTATAGATCACATCCAGGGTAGAAGGTAATACACCTCCTTAATCAATCAAGTCTGGTAGCTATGACCAGGTGTTCTTCCATTTTCAATGAGGTATCCTTTGATTTTCAATGGGATTGATAACCACACATATATCTCTACTGTTTAAACTTGACTCAATCTATGTACTATAACTGTAAGAAAAATATAAAATAAACTGGGGCTTGTGGGGCAGCCAGCTCAGGCAACTAACTGGCTTTGTCTGGGTTTTAATCTCCAGCTTGACCAGCTGGGTGAACTTCAATTTTGATTTTTCAATTAACGGACTACTAACCTCTTTCTGCTCCAAGTGTGGTCCTCAGACCAACAGACTGATAGCACCTGGGAGCCTGCTGGAGCTGCAGAACGTCAGTGTCACCTCCACCCCAGAGGAACGGAGCAAAAATGTGTGTCAGGCCACTGTACCTCCTCACCTCAGCCTTTAACACTGGAAACTACAGAGAGACCAGTGATACAGAAAATTTGCAAATTCTCCATTGCCTACCCCTAATTTAAAGCTCACAGAACATAGCCAACGTTGTGGTATAGCGTGTAAAGCCACCACCTGCAATGCCAGCCTCCCATATGGGTGCTTGTTCATGTCCCGGCTGCTCCACTACTGATGTAGCTCCCTACTAATGGCCTGGGAAAAGCATCAGAAAACAGTCCAAGTGTTTAGTCCCCTGCCACCCATGTAGAAGATCTGGAAGAAGCTCCTGGCTCCTGGCTTTGGCCCGGCTCAGCCCTGGCCATTTAGGCCATCTGGGGAGTAAACCAGCGGGTGGTTGATTCTCTCTCTCTCTTTCTTTCTCTCTCTCTTTTTGTCTCTCCCCTCTATATTTTTTACTTCAAATAAATAAATAAATCTTTAAAAAAAGAAACTCACAAATCTAAAGACCAGAATCTCTAAAAGCCACACAGGAACTTTGGGATGGAAATTACAGTTGAACTAGGGTGGAAAAAACTCAAATATCCTAAAATCTAGTATGATCTTGGACAAAGAACTACTTAAACACACAGGGTAAACTTGTAACTGAAATAAGCCCCAAAATAAGCCCTTTTAAAACATAGGTTTTTATTTTTCCTTCAAAATATGTCAGTTTAAAACATGGCTAAAACTGTACCTTTTTCTAATAGAAAACCTCAAGAAGCAGGGAGAGACGGATACCAAGACATTAGGTCATTTTTAAAAGAAGCTTTGAGCTGATCTACTTTTTGTGTGGTTCAAGTTCACGGCTTCCATATAAAACTGAAAATATGAGACAAATTCATAATTAGGAGACTTGCTTAGGGTTTGCCAGGATTTAGAGATTTAAACGTAAGTATAAATTAACAACTTTTTAATGTTCTTTTCTGAAAACAGGGTCTTCGCAGCGATAGTCTATCAAGCACTCTTACCAAAAGCTGAAAGCGCAGCAATAAAATCTCATTCCAGGCTGGAACCAGACACACAAAGTCAGAAGTGATGAAGTCATTATCGTTTGCTAGATTAAAAACACTCAGTCTCAATAACAACTCAGACCCGGTTCACAGTAACAGCTTCAGTCTATCAGAGTAAATATTTTATGTGCCAAAATATGTTGGGTACACAGTCTGTACCAAATTATGTGTTTAATTAGCTGCATTTCATCAGATGCCTTTATACCAGGGCTATCTCTTCTATATGACATATTTTTTCCACATAAAGTGAATAAAATAGTCACTGAAAACTTCATTTAGGAAATAAGACTATAATTTTACCTTCAGGATTCCTCATCTTAAATCTAAATTTTTTTCTCATAATGTTCTCTGTTTAAATTTTTATTTATTTATTTGAGAAGCAGAGAGTTAAAAGGAGTGACAGAGAACAACAGTACCCATCTGCCAATTCCCTCCCCAAATGTCCACAGTGGCTCCAAGTAGGGCCAAAGCTGGGAGCCAGGAACTCAATCCAGGTCTCTCAGGTGAGTGACAGGGACTCAGCTTGGGCCAACACCACGGCTTCCCAGAGTATGCACTAGCAGAAAGCTGAATCAGGAACCTCTGAACTGAACCCAGGTATTCCCATATGGAATGCAGACAACCCAACTGGCATCTTAACCACCAGGCCAAATGCCTACCCCTCACAGGGTTTCTCTTTTTAAATTGTATATGTGTATCTTATGTCTTTCATTCAATGTAAATTGAATTTTTAAGGCTTTAGCATCAAGTATCACAACTGACATCCTTAAACGGTACCAGAATACAACTAGCATTTCTATTGCTCTGTGCCAGGTGCTTAACGTGATGATTTTATTTAATTTCCCAACAACAGCACCAAACAGGTAAAATACACCACTATTTACAAAGAAGGAAACCAAGACTCAAAGAGATCAAGAGATTTCTCATGGTTTTCACCTAACGGCCACTTTTGGGTTGAAACTCAGGTCTGAGACCCAAGCACAAAGCCCTCCAAAAGGGACCAGAAGTCACTCAAATCTTCTAAAGCTGAAAGTGAACTGTTTGCCCTCTAACATATGGGAAATCGCAAACAACACTGACTCACAAGGATGAGTCGACAAAAGGAAGGTCTAATGCTCCTCCTAGTCTCACGTATGCCCCTACTTCCACTGCAAGGGAAAACTTTAGCAAGGGAGAAGAGGGAGGCTTAGCTCCACTGGGTACAGGTCCTTCCAAGAGCTGATCAGCCTCATTTAACAGTGCTGAAACCACAAGTCCCTAAGCAAGCTCCAGCACATGGGACACAGGGCCTTGGACCTGCGTACATGGATCACAGTCCACACATGTGGCTGCCAAACATCTTTCCAACACTGCCAAGCTTTCAATGACAGAGCTTCCTGGGCACCCCCACACACCCTGAATCCAAGGGCATTGGTAAGTATGGGTCATCTCAGGCTGTAGATGACCTGTGGATCTACAAGCTTCAGTTAAGCTACTGGACAGTTTGGTTACCAAAGAATTGTAAGACCACGTTGGAAAATAGCATTTGCTTGAAAGTCCACAGCTCCAAAAAGAATGGGTCCTCGGGGGTGCTTCACACAGATCCCTCCATTCAAATTCTACCCGTTCTCAGGGCACTGCTCAGACCTGGCCTCCTCGTGGGACTTTTCCATGCACACTCTCTTTCCCCGTCACTCCTGGAGTTTGAGCTGATGGCTTTGGAAAACTGCTCCTCACATAGGGTCATTCACAAGAATGCATCTAAACCCCTGGAAATCAGCCATTCTCACATGGGCTTGTTTATTATTTCCCAAAGCACTCAACACGGCTCTGCTGTAGTAAGACTGAGACTGACGCTGGCAGGCCGCTTCAGCAGGGCCTCCTGGGAGAGCAACGCCTGGGCGGAGTGACCATGGCCCAGAATTCGACATGCAGAAATGGAATTAGGAGTGAGCAGGCTCCACCAGATGACTGCATGTCAACCAGACTCACCGCGGGACTGATCCCCACAAGTGACGGCCGAATTATTCCTTTCCTCTGGGCTGATAGGAGTTTACAGTGGACTGGAGATTGTAGAGTAAGGTACATCTGGAGAGACAGCTATCATCCCAAGCAATTGTTAAAGTGGCAGGAATGCAAATAGGCAAGGAGAATAAACACTGTACACGCAGCAAGTGACATGGAAAACAACAAAACCAGCGCAGTGCCTTCCAGGAGTGATATTTCTGTCTTCATCCTGATTTTTTTTCTCTTGATTTGAAACAGTAGAGACCCCCCTGGAAGTTGTGAAGTGGAGGACTGTGTGCTCCCAGGGGTGAAGCTAAGGCCCCGAGGAGGGTCACCTGCTTCCAGGGTTCACGTCCTAAATATGGTCTTTCTGAATTCTTGTCCCAGGCTGGACTTTCCATGGAACACAAAGTCAGAGGGAAATAAAGCAGGGGAAATTGTCATCACCTAGAGGATGTGAAAGAGACACTTCTGTGATCAGATCTGTGGCACCCAGGATACTATGAAGACCCCAAGAATCAACTGGTGGGAAACTTTTTACTGACTGTACATTGAAGTCATTTAATTTCCAGAAACATATCATTCAATTGAGGAAACTAATAAAACTATTTAGTGAAATATAAAATGCTAAGGAAACTGCAGTGGTTATCATCCAGCTGTTAACCAGCTAAACTCCACTGATTCTACCAGTGGAGATGGAGTTTGTGATACAGGTTATAAAAAGAAGCCTAAACCTATAAAGCTAAGCATAACTGACAACAACAGCATGATTATGTGTAATTTTTTTTTATTTTTTTATTTTTTGACAGGCAGAGTGGACAGTGAGAGAGAGAGAGAGAAAGGTCTTCCTTTGCCGTTGGTTCACCCTCCAATGGCCGCCGCGGCCGGCGCGCTGCAGCCGGCGCACTGCGCTGATCCAATGGCAGGATCCAGGAGCCAGGTGCTTCTCCTGGTCTCCCATGGGGTGCAGGGCCCAAGCACTTGGGCCATCCTCCACTGCACTCCCTGGCCACAGCAGAGAGCTGGCCTGGAAGAAGGGCAACCGGGACAGAATCCAGCGCCCCAACCGGGACTAGAACCCGGTGTGCCGGCGCCGCTAGGCGGAGGATTAGCCTAGTGAGCCGCGGCGCCGGCTAGATTATGTGTAATTTTTAATGGACTTTATTTTTTAAAGCAGTTTTAGATTCATAGCAGAACTGCTGAGAAAGTGTCAAGTTCCCACATACTCCCTTTCCCACTCCCTACACCCACAGCCTCACCCACAACCAACATCCTGCACAGGTGCCTGCATTTATTAAAGTCAATGGGGCAACACTGACACATTATCACCTAAAGTTGATAGTTTAGATTATGGTTCTTTTGGTGTTGTACATTCTGTAGGTTTCATATTAAATTTTAAATTATAAAATGGCACCCCAAAATGAGATCATCTCCCAAAGATGTTCTTGTAGGTGCTCAAAAGCAACAGATTGTCACCGAGCCAACTGAAAGTCTTCCAAAATAATTGTCCTAGAACCCAACACAACCCCCAATCAGGTTAGGTCTTGATGCACCACAGGAATATGTATGAAGACAAGCAAAGGACTAGCTCACTGAGAAGTAGAGAATCTCATGGTTATTCCTAGTGGCACAGCCGGATCATCGCAAATCCTCACACTTCTAATTCATAAACCATTTAAGGGTTCTGTTTTTTAAAAAGATTTATTTGGGAGACAGTTCTGTGGCATAGAGGTTAAGCCACCACCTGCAGCGCCGGCAACGCAGGTGGTCACCGGTTCAAGTTGCGGCTGCTCCATTTCCAATCCAGCTCTCTGCTAATGTGCCTGGGAAAGCAGCAGAAAATGGCCCAAGTACTTAGGACCTACGTCCATACGGGAGACCCAGAAGATTCTGGCTCCTGGCTTCTGTCTGGCCCACTTCCAGCCATTGGGGTCACTGGGAAGTGAATCAGCAGATGGAAGACATTTCTGTCTCTCCATCTCTGTAACTCTTCCTCTCAAATAAATAAACAAGTCTTTTTTTAAAAGATTTATTTATTTATTTGCAAGTCAGAGTTACACAGAGAGAGGAGAGGCAGAGAGAGAGAGAGAGGTCTTCTATCCGATGGTTCACTCCCCAATTGGCCATAATGGCCAGAGCTGCACCGATCCAAAGCCAGGAGCCAAAAGCTTCCTCCGGGTCTCCCACACGGGTGCAGGGCCCCAAGGACTTGGGCCATCTTCCACTGCTTTCCCAGGCCACAGCAGGGCGCTGGATCAGAAGTGGAGCAGCCAGGTCTTGAACTGGCACCCATATGGGATGCTGGCGCCTCAGGCCAGGGCGTTAACCCATTGAGCCACAGCACCGGCCCCAATAAACAAGTCTTTAAAAAAAAAAAAAAAAGACTCTGAAGGTGTTTCATTTTTATAGTGCAACATAATTTACAAGTTCCTTGAGATGGGCAGACCAACAGAGAGAGGAGAGACAGAGAAAGAAATTTCCATCCTCTGCTTCACTCCCCAAAGGGCCACCATGGCCAGGACGGGGAACTCCATCCAGGTGTCTCATGTGGGTGGTTTGTCCCAGGTAGCTGCTGACACTGGTGAAGCAGGTGGAAACCCCTTCCACAACCTGGAGCCATTGCCAGAGAATCCCAGAGAGCAGCCGAGCCACAGGCAACCCACATGCAAAAGAGGAGTATTTACTGCTATAAACCCCCAGGCTTCTAAGACTGTTTGCTATGCAGCAAAAATTAACACATGGACTAAACATATAGCACCTGAAACTGTGATTGGCACACATCAATCATAATTATCTCAAGGAACCTTTAAATTGTATTGCACTATAAAAATGAAACACCTTCAGAGTCTTTGCTTAAAGATAATGGAAAGCATGGTCGGCGCCGTGGCTCAATAGGCTAATCCTCTGCCTAGTGGCGCTGGCACACCAGGTTCTAGTCCCGGTCAGGGCGCCGGATTCTGTCCTGGTTGCCCCTCTTCCAGGCCAGCTCTCTGCTGTGGCCCAGGAAGGCAGTGGAGGATTACTCAAGTCCTTGGGCCCTGCACCCCATGGGAGACCAGGAGAAGCACCTGGCTCCTGCCTTCGGATCAGCGTGGTGCACCGGCCGCAGCGCACCAGCCGTGGTGGCCATTGGAGGGTGAACCAACGGCAAAAGGAAGACCTTTCTCTCTGTCTGTCTCTCTCTCACTATCCACTCTGCCTGTCAAAAAAAAAAAAAAAAAAGATAATGGAAAGTATAAAATGCTTTGTGTCCCTCAATATCAAAAAATACTGCCATTTTCATTTACCTATGTCAAATTAAACCTACTTTTAGTACCAGCTATTTGCTGCAAGAAGTCTTTTTCCATTCCCATCCCTTGTTTGCATAACACAAATCCTGAGACTTGGATAGTTCCAAAGAGAGGGGAAGAGCCAGATTTTCAGACAACTTATGGAAGTAATGCTGATTTCCAAAAGTGTTTTGTACCTTTCCTGGACACCTATGACCTCAAAATATGTGATTAACACATGCTGTCTAGATGGTTAGAGTCTCAGAGAGTAAATGCCACCCATTGTCTTAATTTATATTTGTATTCCTAATTACTTAAATTGGAATTAGAATTAAGAGGATTTTACAGGGCTATTTGGAAGGAATAGTAATTTTGAAAAAAAAAAATGGGAGATGGTCTATCACCATTTTAATTTAATGTATCCTTAAAAAATGTAATCAGAGTAGTGCAAAAATACAGAAGAGAATTTGTCTTAAGTGATATACAAGTTTGTGCATATGCAATTAAGTATATAAAGTGTATTGAAAACCATTCAAAGAAGAGCATCATTCTTTGAGGGGCAATTTGGCAACACTTATCAAGAGCCATAAAGGGTTTACATGCAAAGACCTTGTAATCTCATTCTTAGGAATAAATCTAAACCAATAAGTCTTTTAATGGTATATTTATAAAGACATTATAGCCATCTCTAGTAATGAGAAGTAAAAAATAATCTAAACATTCTATAATAAGAAGTATTTAGTTAGTTTGGGCATATAATTTTTTGAGAAAATTATGCAATATATTAAAAATAAGCATTGGAGAACCATTAAAAACTGAACAAATGAAAAGAAAACTCAAAATAATGTGAACTAAAAAACCATAGTGCAAAAATGTGGCCTGTGGCTGAAAAGTAAAAATGGAACACAGAAAAAGAGCTTGAGTGTAACATTTTATATTTCACATTTTTATTAATCTTAGGAACACCTTTTGTAAAAATAAAATCATCAAACAAAACTATATGTTGCTTTGTACTGGAAAAAAAAATGTAAGTGCCTAAATATTATAGTAGAGTGTGGTCGGATCCACCTCTAGGTCTCACAAGAAAAGTGAGCAGGCTGGTATTTGTTCTCACCCCAAGATCATCCAGACACCAAGAAAGCTATGAGAAATCCCTGGGATAAAGTCAGGGTTGTGGAAGGGGCCGGCACTGTGGCATAGCAGGTAAAGCTGCAGCCTGCAGTGCCGGCATCCCATATGGGCGCCGGTTGGAGACCCGGCTGCTCTACTTCCAATCCGGCTTGCTCTCTGCTTATGGCCTGGGATAGCAGCAAAGATGGCCCAAATCCTTGGGCCCCTGCACTCATGCGGGAGACCCTGAAGAAGCTCTTGGCTCCTGGCTTCAGATCAGCTCAGCTCTGGCCATTGCAGCCATCTGGGGAGTAAACCAGATGGAAGATATCTCTCTCTGTCTCTCTCTCTCAAAGAAATAAATAAAATCAAAAACCGGAAAACAAAAATGAAGAGCCAAATGAATATCTGGATTCCAGTTCTATCAGAAGAAAAAATATTGACACCAATAATTCTGTATCAGCTTAACTGTATCACTATAAGACAAAAAATAGATTAAAAAGAGTAATGAATAGCCGGCGCCGTGGCTCAATAGGCTAATCCTCCGCCTAGCGGCGCTGGCACACCGGGTTCTAGTCCCGGTAGGGGCGCCGGATTCTGTCCTGGTTGCCCCTCTTCCAGGCCAGCTCTCTGCTGTGGCCAGGGAGTGCAGTGGAGGATGGCCCAAGTGCTTGGGCCCTGCACCCCATGGGAGACCAGGAGAAGCACCTGGCTCCTGCCTTCGGATCAGCGCCGTACATCGGCTGCAGCGCACCGGCCACGACGGCCATTGGAGAGTGAACCAATGGCAAAAGGAAGACCTTTCTCTCTGTCTCTCTCTCTCATTGTCCACTCTGCCTGTCAAAAAAAAAAAAAAAAGAGTAATGAAGATATTTTAAAATTCTAATAGTTAAAATAAAAAGCTCTAAAATGAGAGATATTTATAAAGAACATCACTAGGGAAGAAATTAGGAAAGGCAAGGAAGTGAGAACTAAAACTCAGTGGTTGTAAAAATGAGAACCAAAGTGTTAAAAATCCAAATGATAAGAATCACAGAAAGAGGAAATTTTTTTAAAAGAGGAAGAAATAATGTAGACAATGTCCCAAATTTTTAAAGAGATGGAAGGCCCTGAACTGAATAGCCTCCAAAGAGGAGAAAGAAAGAAAGAAAAAAATCCACACATTATACTAAAATTGAGGAATAAATTTTGTTTAAAAGACAAAAAGAAAATTCTAAAAGCAGCAAAAAAAATTAAAAAAGGCAAAGGAGGAGGAAGAGGAGAAAATGCATATCAAGCAAACATCAATCAAATTACTCAAAAACAAAGTTGGGGTAGGCATTTACCCCAGTGGTTAACAAGCATGCAACCCTGGGGCCTGAGCCGTGACATAGAAAGTTAAGGCTCTGCCTGTAGCACCAGCATCCCATATGGGCACTGGTTCGAGTCCTGACTGCTCCACTTCTGATCCAGCTCCCTGCTCATTGTATGGCCCAGGTGCTTGGGCCCCTGTACCCATGTGAGAGACCCAGATGAAGCTCCTGACTCCTGGCTTCAGCCTGGCCCTCCTCTGGCTGTTGCAGCCATTTGGAGAGTAAACCAGCAGATGGAAGATATTCTCTCTCGCTCATCTCTCTCTCTCTCTCCTCTCTCTATTTCTGCCTTTCAAATGAATGAATAAATCTTTAAAAAAAAATGCTTCCCACACTACAGTTCCTGGTTTCATTGCCAGCTCTGCCTCTGGACTCCTATTAGTGCAGAGTCTGGGAGGCAGTGGTAATGACCTGAATACAGTCCCAGGCTCCAGGCTTTAACCCTGGCCCAGCCCTGGCCATCACAGGGCATTTGGGTAGTGAATCAGCAAATGGGAGATGTATCTGTCTCCCTGCTTCTCAAATTAAAAAAAAATATTTTAAACATTAACATTTCAATTTAGCAGGAAAGAACAACTTCCTCATTTAACAAATGAATAAATGATACCAGAAAACTGCTCTCCATTCAGAAAAAAAAAAAAAAAAAAGCTGACAACAAGAGAACACTGTGTACTGTGGAAGTAGAATTTCCAAAGTATTGGAGGAAAATAACTTACAGTTTAGACCCAAGTTTCAGTAAAATCCAAGGGTTGGATAGTCACAGGCATTTAAGGTCTAATAAGATTTGCCATGCAAAGGCCCATGTTGAAACAGTGTGGGATAAAATTCTTTAAAAAAGGGCTAAACCGGGATCAGCACTGTGGCATAGTGGGTATGAGTGCTGGTTCTTTCCCGGCTGCTCCACTTACAATCCAGCTTCCTGCTAATAGCCTGGGAAAAGCAGTGGCCCTTGCCACCCACATGGGGGACCTGGGTAAAACTCCTGGCTCCTAGCTCCTGGCTTGTGGTCATTTGGAGAGTGAACCAGCAGATGAAGACCGACTCTCTCTCTCTCTCTCTCTCTCTCTCTCTTTCTCTGTAACTCTACCTTTCAAATAAATAAAATAAATCTTTACAAAAAATACAAATCAAAGAGACCAAATACCTTGGTAGAATTGGTTGCTCTCTTGAAGACAGAGAAAAATAGACAGAGACAGTCATAAGCAAGACTCTCCTCTTGTAATAGCCCCTAAAGACAGGTTCAGATAGGATCAGTGCATGGAAGGTTGGTTTCTCATAAGGGATTGAGAACATTCTAAACAGTAGAGTCCACCAAACCAGACAGGGAACTTTGCAACAGTTCTTTGCAAGAGAAGGTTGTTGCCCCAGAGTGCATATTAACTACCTCACTTAGCACACTGCTTAATCCAGTTGACTCAAAATTTTCACAACACGATTTTATCAAGAAAGGGAGCAATACTTTCATGTACATTCTGGTATATATGGTACTTATTTCATTGTGGATTAATAAACAATTCCTGGATTAGAATGCTGAACAGACACACCATTAGTGTAAGGGCAAAGAAAGGAAGTCAGTCAAAAGATAGAGACATGCCAGGCTGTGGCATAGCACACAAAGCTGCCGCCTGCAGTGCCCACATCCCATATGATTGCCAGTTCAACTACTGGCTGCTCCACTTCTGATCCAGCTCCTTACTAATGTGCCTAGGAAAGCAGCAGAAGATGGCTCAAGTGCTTGGGCCCCTGCACCCACATGGGAGACCTGGAAGAAGCTCCTGGCTTCAGATCAGCCCAACTCCAGGCATTCCAGCCATCTAGGGAGTGAACCAGTAGAAGGAAGACCTCTCTGTCTCTGCCTATCTGTAACTCTGCCTTTCAAATAAGTAAATCTTTAAAAAGATATAGACAGGGAAAAAAATAAAAACAAATAATAAAGTACCCAACGTGCGTGTGGCAGGGGGCAGGTGGGGAAGAACCACCAGTGAGATCCTGAGGTCAGGCTCACAAGACCATCCCTGCCCTGGGCCCCCAGTGCCCACAGGGTCATCCCAGCCCAGCACAGCCATGATCAAGGTTATCCTCATCTTCAACAACCATGCGCAGCATTGACTCTACCAGCCCTACAGTGAAAAGACAAACAGCAAGTCATCGGGGAGATGTTCCATTTGGTATCTAAAAGAGATGACCATGTAATTTCCTAGAATGAAGATTATTAGAGGACCTGACAACAAACTGATTTGTAGACATTATGCAATGTCACATTTTGTCTTCTCTGTGGATTCTTTAGAAAGTAAACTTGCATTTTAGATCTAATTCAAGTGTTTGTGAAAGCATTAGACCAGTGTTTTGAAAACTTCTGTGAGCCAGATTTGATTTTCCATGTAGACAAGGTTCACAATATTCTTGCAGAAATGGTGATGGGGGGAATGATGTGAGAGACCAACATAAATGAGATTGTTACACAGCTGATGTGCAGAATAAACTGGAGAGATCAGAGGCTGGCTCAGCAGAAGCCCAGCCCGTGTTGTAAAGAATATGAATCTTCCTGAGATCCCAAGAAATATTAACATTTTTGAGATCAGTATAAAAGTGCCAAAATATACCCTCTTTTAAATAAAAAAAATTAAAAGACCACTCCCAGGTAAAATCCAGGAGGAAAAGTCATCTAAGTCTACCAATCAATGGTTTACCAAAAATAGAAGAGGAGAAGCTTAAGTTTCACTCTTTGATTTGAGTCCAGGAATTGGATAGAAGTAGTATAAAATCAGTTTGGAAATTCAACATTGCTTTTCTTGCTTGGTGATTTTAAAGAAATTGTGTAATTCCATTGTGATTTTCTTTCTTTCCTGCCCTGCATTCCTGGGCCGTCTCCCAAGGCATGCCTCTGTGCATTGGCCACCCCACTGTGTCCAACAGTGTTGAGGCTGTTTCCTTAATGATGTAGCATTCAGATATCTGTGTTTGTGTGGCCCACAAGTTCTTTCTGCTCTTTGTCACCATTGTTATTTAAAAAATCAAGTATGTATTGACTGAAAATGTTATGACCTTTTTCTCTTAGTTTAAGTAGAATCTAAGGTAACTGGACTTATAACACCTCTTTCTGTTTATTTGATATCTAGCAATAACTTTTTATGACCCTCTGATTCAACAAAGTAAATAAAAGTATATTTTATCTGTTAAAAAATAAAATAAACATACCCAAATATATTAATAATTAGAATAAATGAATATGAACCAAATTTTCAAGGATAAAATTACAATTTATTTTTATGATAATCTAAACTATGCTGCTTATAAAAGACTTTCTTACTTAAAATATAAAACACACAAAGGTTAAAAATACAAGCATATGGGGCTGCCACAGTGGCATAGCAGGTAAAAGCCTGCAGTGCCAGCATCCCATATGGGCACCAGTTCCAGTCCCAGCTGTTTCACTTCCAATCCAACTCTTTGCTATGGCCTGAGAAAGCAGTGGAAGATGGCCCAAGTCCTTGGGCCCCTGTACCTGTGTGGGAAACCCAGAAGAAGCTCCTGGCTCCTGCCTTCTGATTGGCATAGCTCTGGCTATTGAGGCCATCTGGGGAGTGAACCAGCAGATGGAAGACCTCTCTCTCTCTCTCTCCCTCTCTCTCTCTCTCTCTCTCTCTCTGCCTCTGTCTCTCTGTAACTCTGCCTTTCAAATAAAATGAATAAATCTTTAAAAAAATAAATAAATAAAATAAAAGGATATAACATAAGATGCCAGGCAAATAAAACAAAACAAACAAACAAAAAAAGTTGTAGCTATACTAATATAAAAAACAAAGGCTGGGGTCAGCATTGTGGTACAGCAGGTTAAGCCTCCACTTACTACACCAACATCCCATATCAGAGAACTGGTTTGAGTCCCAGCTGCTCTGCTTCCAATCTAGCTACCTGCTAATGCACTTGAGAAAACAGCAGATGCTGACTTAATTACTTATACCCCCTGCCACCCCTGTGAGAGACCCAGATGGCGTTTCTGGTTCCTAGTTTTAGCCTGGCCTAGCTTTGGCTGTTGAACCCATTTGGGAAGTGAACCAGCAGATGAAAGATCTCTTTCTCTCTTTCTTTCTTTCTTTCTTTCTCTCTCTCTCTCTCTCTCTCTCTCTCTGCGCTTCCTCTCCCTCTCCGTCGCTCTGATTTCAGATGAATAAATAAATCTTTTTTTAAAAAAGGGAAAAGAAATAAAGGTTCAGGTACAACATATGAGGGACATTGTACACAGCATTAAGGACAGATAAATCAATTCACAACCTAATTCACTTCTTTATGAACATAAAGTAATTTTAAATATGTGATTAACCAATAATCACTTTAGTGTATATGAAGTCAATTTTATTGAATGTGCATGGATGGCATAATAAATCTACTACCATAGTAAGAGACTTCAACATACCTCTCTCCATTATTGACAACTCAAAATGAAAAAAAAAAAAAAGAAGCAGAGATACACAGATCGGAACAACACAATCAGAAAGCTTAACCTAACAAATATATATTGAATTCTGCATCCAACAACCAAAATATCATTCTCAAATATGTATGACTATATATGAACACCTACCATAAAGAAAGCCTCAACAATTTTATCGCCACCCCACCCCACCCCCGCCAAAAAAAGGTATGCAGGGGCCAGTGTTGTGGTACAACAGGTGAAGTCGCAGTTTGTGACCCTGGCATCCCATATTAGGGCTGTGGTTCCAGTCTCAGCTGCTCCACTTCCCTATCAGTTCCCTGCTAATGTGCCTGGGAAAGCAGCAAATGATGGCTCAAGTACTTAGGCTCTTGCCACCCATGTGGGAGACCTGGATGGAGTTCCAGGCTCCTGGCCTTGGGCTGGCCCAGCTCCAGCTGTTGTGGCTATTTGAGGAGCGAACCAGTGGATAAAAGATCTCTCTCTTTCTCAAACAAATAAGTTGCTTAAAAAAAGGGGAAAAAAGTTCATACCAGTCCACAGCAGCAAAAAAATAGAAACATCACAAATCTCCATCCACAGGAAAATGGATACTGAGCAGATCATGGCTTGTGCACGCAGCAGTCAAATCTGATGAACTAGACAGGGACAGGCTGCCATGGGCAGCCTCAGGCAAAATGGTACTAACATGAAAAAGGAAACCCTCTAAGGAGAATTTGGCATGAAAATCTGGCAAAGATAAAAACAAGTAAAATACAAGTTACATAGGAACAGAGATGCAATTAATCTACATATCACCCCCCACAAAAAAAAAGGTTTCAATTTCCAGGAAGCTGGAGCAGGTACACACTTTTCCCTATTCCTCTAACCAAGTACAAGACACCCTGGATATATAGCAAACATCAGAAGGCTCTGAACAATGGAGAGGCTAACACAGGCAGGCTAGGGACATGGAGACCCAAGGAAGGACCTGGGGGTGACTGCCAGGATTTCTTTTATTTTGTCATATAGACAAGGCAAATCTTCACTGGATCAAGACACTGTGATTTGGGTGTTTATTAAGACAGCATAGTCTAGCCTACCCTGAATAACATAGATGCTACAGAAAGACCTCCTGCCCCCAGAAGCTGCAAAGTTGCAATAGTGAAGACTGGAACTGGCAATTCATTGGCAAACCCTAGGAGAAGTGGTCACTGTTAGCAGAGCCCTTGAACTGGGTTGAGAAACACTGTTATCAGTGGTTAAGCCGTGAATGAGCTGGCACTGGATCACAGCAAACCCGATGGCTGAAAAGAAGGCAGCAAGATGCTCTGCCCCTCCCCACTGTCTGTCCTGGCTCAGAAATGCCAAGACAGTGCCAACCAAAATCTGGAGCAGCCACCACTTCGCTCCTGAAGATCTGCTTGCAAAGCTGCTTCCACCTGGTGCTGTGTCCTCCCCTCCACCTTTATCCCAGTCTCACTGGACTTCACGAAAAACAATGACAGCTATATACTTTTAAATTTTGTATTTATTCATTTTATTTATTTGACACAGAGGCAGACAGACAGGGAGAACACTACCATTCACTGATGCACTCTCCAAATGCCCACAACAGCCAGGGATACATTAGCAGGAAGCTGGAATTGGGAGCAGAGCCAGGACCTGAACCCAGGTACTCAGATAGGGAATGCTGGCACCTTCCAGTCTCAGTGAACTCCAATTATTAGACTCTTCTCTTATAATTAAACCTAACTTATGCAGTGTTTACTCATTTATTTTCCTCTTCTGAGAGAGAGAGAGAGAGAGAGAGAGAGAGAGTCTTCCATCCACTGGTTCACTCCACAAAAGGCCACAACAGCCAGGAATGTGCCAAGCAGAAGCCAGGAGTCCAGAACTCCAACTAGGTCCCAACATGGTGGCAAAGACCCAAACACTTCAGCCATCACCTGCTGCTTCCCAGGATGCATCAGCAGGAAGCTGGATCACAAGCAGAGCAGCTGGGACTCCAACCCCAACAAGCTCTGTGATATGGAGTGCAGGCATCCCAAGAGATAGCTCAACCCACAGTGTCACCATGCATGCCCCTTGGAGTTGAATTTGCCACTCTATCACCAGTTGTCAGTCCTAGTTCTATCCTCCAGAGAGAGAAAGAATGTTCCAAATTAAAAGTCTTAAAATAATTTGGAGTAACTATTATATTTCTACACACACCCCACAATCTTTTTATTTTTTGAGCCTAAATAACTCTGGCTACTTCAATCAATTTTTCCAACAGACGTACTGCTTGTTTATTGTATCAAAATGTATGGATAAAATCATAAAAAGAAATCAGCTGAAAGATGAAATTGGCATAAAGGATGTGATCAAATAACAGATGGTTATAATTTCCTCTCCTTTGTTTTTGGGAGATATTTTTTGTAAAATAATATAAGAATTAGATTATAAGAAGAAAAATTAATAATAAAAATAAATTAATTATCAAAAGGAGTTATCTTAATTCCTATACATCAAAGAACAATATTGCAAATATTCAATCATAGGGCATAAAAATTGGCACTTAAAATTAACCTTATCAAGGATTCTTTATTAACATTGCATTTCCTTTGATAGTCACCCAAATGAGAAATGGAAAAAAAATCCTCCTGAATATTTCCAAGTTCTATATCCATAATATAAAACATCTGAGCACACTACTAATTGTTTTTTAAGCAATTGTATCTCATTTTTAGTTTACTCTTCATCCTAAGATCTAAAATTGAGCTCTAAAATTCTATGTGTGAGATTTTTATTATGTCTTTTATGTGAGTCTATCTTCTGATGTCTCAACAGAGACAGTAATATCAAAAAATCATAAATTTCCTTTTAAAATTGACTATCACAAAATGACCAAACTTACTATTGGTAAATATTAACCAACAAGAAACCTAAGGTTAGATATAGTCCCATATTTATTCAAACAATATAGGGGCTAGGGCTGTGGCTCACTTGGTTAATCCTCTGCCTGCAGTGCCAGCATCCCATATGGGTTCCGGGTTCTAGTCCCAGTTGCTCCTCTTCCAATCCTGCTCTCTGCTGTGGTCCGAGAGGGCAGTGGAAGATGGCCCAGGTGCTTGGGTCCCTGCACCCAGCTGGGAGACCAGGAGGAAGCACCTGGATCCTGGCTTCGGATTGGCGCAGTGCCGGCCATGGTGGCCATTTGGGGAATTGACTAATGGAAGGAAGACCTTTCTCTCTGTCTCTCTATCTGTCTATAACTCTACCTGTCAAATAAATAATAATAATAATGTAGAACAAATCTCAGTTAGTCCTTATTTAAACCAACAAGTATTATTTTGAATTCATTTGCTTTAGGAAGCGTCCCTGAATCAGAGAATGTTAAAAACAGTAACTGCAAAAGATTTTTAAATGTTTACAGGACAAAAACATTTCTATACCATTATCCTTTTTAAATCAGTTTTAGAAACTAATGCATAAGAAAATTTTAAAATAACAGTTTATGTCATTAGAATGTAATGTTAGAACATTAGATAATCCTTTAATTTGAAGTTCTTGGTAGGGTACATGGTGTTGCTGGGTTGGGAATGGTAAGCATAATTGTTTTGTTGAATCCCAAAGATTAGAAACCTATGAAAATATGTTTCGGGTTACCAATCTCATATCATTAAATAATTATCTAGTAGAGGAAAAGAAGTAAGCTATGTAATGTCCCTCTAAGGCACTGTATAGTACTTTGCTATGGCACCATATGGTTCAGAATTGATTTTTGTTTTTCCAAGCCAAGTTTGAAATAAAATAAAATAAATTTCCTTCAATTCTCTGCCATTGAAAAAACTTGGATATTATATTAGGATTCTCTGAGTAAAGAGAACTAATAGGATCTGTGTACATAGAAAGAGACTAATTTTTTGTTCCCCCCCCCCCGGCCCCCACTATTAGTTAGGTTGGCAATTCCAAAATCTGGAGGGCAGACCAGCAGTCTGGAGATCCATGGAAGAATCATCGTGGTTCAACTCCAGAGGCAACATGCTGGGAAAACGCCCTCTTTTTCAGAGCTGGTTGGTCTTTTTTCTGAAGAATTTCCACTGATTGCATGAGATGCACACACATTATGTAGAGTAAGCTGCTTTACTCAGAGTCTACCAACTTAAATGTTACTGACATCTAAGAAATACCTTCACAGCAGCATCCAGATATGAGTCCCCTACTACGTAGCCTGGGCAAGTTGATGCATAAAATTCACTATCACGGACATTCTGAATGGTTTTCACAAAATACATAAAACGCAGTCAAACATTTCTAGAAACATTTCTATCAAGGAAAAAGAAACTAACAATGAACATAACAGGATAAATGCTGTAGCATACACAAGTACAGAAAGAAACTTTGGCAAATGAATGCTTTCTGAATTTTATACATTAAATACAAAAGGAAAGAAAATTATGAAATTTCATATTTCACATTGTTCTGACATCCCAACATGGAGTTGGTGTTTATCTTCCGTGTTATCAATGACATGAAAACTTTTCAACACTTCTAATCTTGTTAAGAGGTTAGAAACCTCACTCACACCAATACATTTTTTCCAATATTTGTTTTTCCATTTGAACTAAATTTCCTTAATATCTGAATCTCAAGTGGAAACTACTATGTTAAAATACCATGAAGATTTTTCATGTGTGTATGTGTATTGAATATGCATTCTCTTTTTCTAGGATGTCATGAACTGAATGCCTGTTGTGCACAACTAAAATGATCTATCCCACACCCACAGAAACACAAATGGAATCATGAAGAGTTTTGTTGATGTTTCACAGTTACAAGGCTATTTCACGGCCAGTGTTGTAACATAACAGATTAAGCCACCACCTACAATTCCAGCATCCCATACAGGCACTGCTTTGAGTCCCAGCTGCTCCACTTCCCATCCAGCTCCCTGCTAATGTGCCTGGGAAAGCAGCAGAAGAGGGCCTAAGAGCCTGGGTCCCCATATCCATGTGAGAGACCTGGATGAAACTACTAGCTCCTGGCTTCAGCCTGGCCCAGCCCCAGCCATTGTGGCTATTTGGGAACTGAACCAGTGGATGGAAGGTCTCTCTCTCTCTCTCTCTCTCTCTCTCTCTCTCTTTCTCTCTCTCTCCCCTCCCTCCCTCCCTTTATATAACTCTGACTTTCAAATAAATAAAATAAATTTTTAAATAAAGAATATTTCAAAAACTTCATGAAGAAATGGAATTAAGAGGGCAAGCATTTAAACAGCAGTAAATGCCCCCTTGGGATGCCTGAATCCCCTAGCAAAGTGCCTGGGTTCAAGTCCCTGCTCCACTCCCAACTCTAGCTTCCAGCTAATGCAGTAGATGAGGTTCAAATTCTTGGGTCTCTGCCACCCACGTGGTAGCCCCAGACTGAGTTTCAGTTTCGTGATTTCAACTTGGTCCAGCCCCAGCTGTTGTGGGCGTTTGGGGAGCAAACAGATGGAAGTGGGAGATAATGCTTATTTATAAATATTTCTCAACATTATACATATATTTATTTACTTTTATTTGAAAGATAAAGCAACATGGAGAAAAGAGGAGAGATCAAGCCGCCAATTCACTCCCCAAGTGTCCACCACAGCAAGGGTTGGGCCAAACTGAACCCAGGGTCCTGGAACTGCATCTGGGTCTTCCAATGTGGGGGCAGGACCCAAGAACTTGAGCCATCATCTGCTGGCTTATATGATGCACACTAGCTGGAATCTGGATCAGAAATGGTGCCAAGACTAAAACCAGGCACTCCCCACTATGGGATGTGGGTGCTTCAAGAGGCAAGTTACCTGTTGTACCAAATGCCTGCTCACTTGCTCACTCTCTCTCTCTACCTTTGAATGAAACAAAATAAATAAAACTTAAGAAAAAAAGAAAACTGAATTAAAAGATAATTTTATTTTTTCAAAATAACTTTTAAACCCATGCGTAGTTTTTTCATGCTATGAACTTTCCAAGAGTCCCTCACGTGCCTTGTTTCTCTCATTGCTGGTATGTTCTTTGCATATTCCTTCTTTAAAATAGTCTGAAACAGTATATCCAATATCTCTGGGCTTTTCCTGCCAATCGTCTAATTGACTATAACTACGCTCTATTAGCTCTGTACATGTGCCAGATTTTCAGACCAGTCAGTAAAGACTTGGATGAGCCGCTACTCTGCATGGTGATGTTGGAGGAAGATGAGTGTCAACTCACTTTCAGGTATGAGAAGGCTGCTTTTGCTCCCCACTGCTGTGCTGTGCCTCAGTGTTGAACAAGCACACCCTACAGGTGCACTGTAATGGCTCAGGGTAACTGCTGTCTACCTTCTCTCCCTGTGCCCTACAGAATGACATCGTATCAGTGAAATTTCCTCAGACATGGCCTTGAACTTGTGAGGATTCTCACTGATTTACTTTGAACTTTTCCCCTCTCTCTTCCTCTCTTTCTCACTCATCTTTAAGAAGTTTGTGTTCATTTTCTTTTTAAGGTGTTTTTCCAGAACAATTTTCATTCTTTTAAAATTTTTTAATATTCATTTACACCTTTGTGCTTTTTAATTCTTTTTTTACCTTTAATCCCCTCTACCTTTACATTCTAAACTTTCAGATCATGGGTGTTACTCTTTTATATTTTGTTTCTTTTACTACTACAGTTTTAATCTCTGATTCTTTATATTTTTATTTTAGATAATCTATCTTAATTTTAGTTTCCAATATTTTGTCTTTGTCAAGATTTAATTATCATTTTCAGATATTTTCCTTTTTAATTTCTTTTTTTTAAGATTTATTTACTTATTTGAGAGGTAGAGTTACATACAGAGAGAGGGAGAGACAGACAGAAAGGTCTTCCATCTACAGATTCACTCCCCAAATGGCTGCAACAGCCCAGAGCTGGGCCAATCCAAATACAGGAGCCAGGAGCTTCTTCCAGGTCTCCTATGTGAGTGCAGGAGCACAAGTATTTGGGCTATCTTCCACTGCTTTCCCAGGTGCATTAGCAGGGAGTTGGATTAGAAGTGAAGCAACCAAGACCAACCAGTGCTGGCACCACAGGCAGAGGCTTAAACCTACTACGCCACAGCACTGGCCCCCTCCCTTTTCATTTTTTCTGCATCTCAAATAATTGTTGCCGGGCCAACGCCATGGTACCATAGGTTAATCTTCTGCCTGCAGCTCCAGCATCCCATATGGATGCCAGTTCTAGTCCTGGCTGCCCCTCTTCCAGTCCAGCTCTCTGCTTTGGCCCAGGAAAGCCGTAGAAGATGGCCCAAGTCCTTGGGCCCCTGCACCCACATGGGAGACCAGGAAGAGGCACCTGGCTCCTGGCTTCAGGTCAGCACAGCTCCAGCTGTTGCAGCCATTTGGGGAGTGAGCCAATGGAAGGAAGACCTCTCTCTATGTCTCTCCCTCTCACTGTCTATAACTCTAACTCTTTTAAAAAATCATTGTTGTAATCTCCCCATGATACTTTAGAGTAGCAAGTAGGAATCCTTCCTGGACAGAAGCCCTCACTCCAAACAGCTATGCAGAATAAAATGTTGGATGGGGTAGAAGATATTATATTTCTGAAAATACCAACTTGTAGCTTTCAGGTATAGCTAAATTAGAAATTTCAACACCTTTCTCTCCATGTTTCCTTCCTTGGTAATGCTATTCCACACAGGTTCCACCAGCACCACCTACAGGGTGGCAAGAGGTCTACAGCAGTTCAACCTAAAACAACCTTCCTGGTTCAAGTTCCTCAAGAGGCACTGCTCCTACTCCTACACAGGACTGCAGATTCACTCTGACTGCTCTAATTGAGCCCCATGTTGCTTCCTGAAGCCTGGCTCCATCATGGGGTGAGAGTGGGAGCAGGGAGTGACTTAGACATGCATGGGAACTGCCTACTCCTGGAGCTGAGGCTGGGTCAGCCTCAGTTGAGTATCTTGATTGATCATAGAAGAGGAAGATTCCTCCAAATGAGTAAAAGGATGGTGGGTAGGCAAAGGGTGACCAGTATCTGCTCATTCTCTTTGTGAAGATTTATTTTATGTATTTGAAAAGTAGAGTGACAGAGAGAGAGAGAGAGAGAGAGAGAGAGAGAGATCTTCCATCCATGATTTACTTCCCAAATGGCTACAATAGCCAGGGACCTGAATTGAGTTCAGGACTTCTAGCTTCCGCCTGGCCCAGATCTCTGGGAATTTAGAGAATGAACCAGGATTTGGAAGATCTCTCCGTCTGTCTCTGTCTCCTTGCCTTTCAAATAAAATGAAAATAAATATTTTTTACACAAACCAAAAGACTCCACTAAGAGACTATTGAAACTCATAGAAGAGTTTGGAAATGTAACAGGATACAAAATCAACACACACACACACACAAAACAGCCTTTGTATACACAGACAATGCCACAGCTGAGAAAGAACTTCTAAGATCAATCCCATTCACAATAGCTACCCAAAAAATCAAATACCTTGGAATAAATTTAACCAAGGATACCAAAGATCTCTACAATGAGAATTACAAAACATTAAAGAAAGAAATAGAAGAAGATGGGGCCAGCACTGTGGCGCAGCAAGTTAAAGCCCTGGCATGAAGTGCCAGCATCCAACATGGGTGCCAGTTCAAGTCTTGGCTGCTCCACTTCCAATCCTGCTCTCTGCTATGGCCTGGGATAGCAGTAGAAGATGGCCCAAGTCCTTGGGCTCCTGCACCCACATGGGAGACCAGGAATAAGCACCTGGATCCCGGCTTTGGATTGGCATAGCCCTGGCAATTGCAGCCATCTGGGGAGTGAACCAGCGGATGGAAGACCTCTCTCTCTGTCTCTACCTCTCTTTGTAACTCTTTCAAATAAATAAAATAAATCTTTAAAAAAAAAGACATAGAAGAAGTTACAAAAAAATGAAAAAATCTTCCATGTTCATGAATTGTAAGAATCAATATCATCAAAATGTTGATACTACCAAAAGCAATTTACAGATTCAATGTAATACCAATCAAAATACCAAAGACATTCTTCTCAGATATAGAAAAAATGATGTTGAAATTCGTATGGAAACACAGGAGACCCTGAATAGCTAACTTATACAACAAAAACAAAGCTAGAAGCATGACAATAGCAGATTTCAAGACATACTACAAGGCAGTTATAATCAAAACAGCCTGATACTGGTACAAAAACAGATGGATAGACCAGTGGAACAGAATAGAAACACCCGAAATCAATCCAAGCATCTACACCAATTTATCTTTGACAATGGAGCTAAAATTAATCCCTGGAGCAAGGACAGTCTCGTCAACAAATGATGCTGAGAAAACTGGATCACCACATGCAGAAGCATGAAGCAAGACTCCTACCTTACACCTTTCACCAAAATCCACTCAAAATGGATCTACTCAAAACTAAAGACGTAAATCTACAACCTGACACTATCAAATTATTAGAGAACATTGGGGAAACCCTACAAGACATCAGCATATAAAAGAGTTCTTGGAAAAGAACTCAGAGGTATAGGCAATCAAAGCCAAAATTGACAATTGGGATTACATCAAATTGAGAAGCGTCTGTACTACAAAAGAAACAATCAGCAAAGTGAAGAGACAATGGACAGAATGGAAGAAAATACTCACAAACTATGCAACTAATAAAGGATTAATAACTAGAATATATAAAGAGATCAAGAAACTCAACAACAACAAAACAAACAATACAATTAAGAAATGGGCAAAGGACTTAAACAGACATTTTTCAAAAGGGGAAATCCAAATGGCCAACAGACACATGAAAAAATGCACAGGATCACTAGCCATCAGAGAAATGCAGATCAAAACCACAATGGTGTTTCACCTCACCCCCGTTAGAATGCCTTACATACAGAAATCAACAAGCAATAAATGCTGGTGAGGATGTGGCGGAAAGGGTACCCTAATCCACTGTTGGTTGGAATGTAAACTGGTAAAGGCACTATGGAAGACAGTGTGGAGATACCTCAGAGGTCTGACTATAGACCTACAATATGACCCAGCCATACCACTCCTGGGAATCTATCCAAGGGAAATGAAATCAGCATATGAAAGAACTATCTGTACCTCCATGTTTATCACAGCTCAATTCACAATAGCTAAGATATGGAATCAACCCAAATGCCTGTCAACTGAAGACTGGATAAAGAAATCATGGGATATGTACACTATGGAATACTACACAGCAGTTAAAAAAAAAGTTCTGGCCATTTGCAACAAAATGGATGAAACTGGAAAACATCATACTTAGTGAAATAAGCCAGTCCCAAAGGGAAAAATTCTATATGCTCTCCTTGATCTGTGATAACTAATAGAGCACCTAAAAGGCAACATGTAGAAATGAAATTTACACTTTGAGAAGCAATGACTTTAAACAGTCCTTCTCTTTACTATTGAGGAATAGCTTTTTCTATATTTTTGTTTATCTTTTCTTTTCCTTTATAATATTTTCCTTATCTTTTTTCTTCCATATGAATCATTGAACTCTTTACATAACATGGAGTTAACCATATATTTATAAAGTTAATTGAAAAGAGATCTTAGTAAATAATTAGAGTGAGAATAAGAAAGGGAAGAGGAAGGGGTGTGGGGGGGGGTGGGGTGGGCATGGTGAAAAGAATTACCAAGCTCTTAAAGTTGTAATTGTGAGATGTATTAAGTTCATAAATACAAAGCAGTATAGTCCTGCATACATTCCTGTGAACTTACTTCCAAGGGTACATCTTCACAGTTTGCCATAGGACCTCAAATTCTCTTAAGCTGGCTGGTAAAAATAGCAGCTTAAATGTTATAAAGATCAGGCCGGCGCTGCAGCTCAATAGGCTAATCCTCCGCTTTGCGGTGCCGACACACCGGGTTCTAGTCCCGGTCAGGGCACCAGATTCCTTCCTGGTTGCCCCTCTTCCAGGACAGCTCTCTGCTGTGGCCCGGGAAGGCAGTGGAGGATGGCCCAAGTGCTTGGGCCCTGCACCCCATGGGAGACCAGGAAAAGCACCTGGCTCCTGCCATCGGATCAGCGTGGTGTGACAGCTGCAGCGCGCCAGCCACGGCGGCCATTGGAGGGTGAACCAACGGCAAAGGAAGACTTTTCTCTCTGTCTCTCTCTCTCACTGTCCACTCTGCCTGTCAAAAAAAAAAGTGTTATAAAGATCAAATGGATAGGATTAAGTGGTAAAGTGAACATATAGATAGAATCTAGTGTTAAAGTGATCATATAAATAGGACTAAATGTTTGGAAAAAATAACAGAATTAAAAGGAGTAAAGGCTCCAACATGGGAAGCAGTCCATACAGCAGACTCATAGAATGACAATCACTTTAACTAGTACTCTGACCTCAGAATCAGCCCTTAAGGCATTCTGGTCTGGCTGAAAAGCCCACGAGAACATTTCAGGGATGGAAAGTCAAGACACTCTGGCAAAAAATGTCCTACATAAAGGAACCCTGTGGGTGAGACCCCAGTGGAAAGAAGTGGCCTTCAAACAAGGATGTACTTTTCTCTGAATGGAGGAGAGAGCTTCCACTTTGCTTATGGCCTTGTTGAGCTATTGGATCCAAAAGGCTTCCATATCCAAGGAAGCTCATGACAAGAGCCTTGGGTAATCACTTATGTCATATATAAGAGGGTTATTTATTAAATAAACAACAGGAGTCACTGTGTACTAACTTCCCCTGCAGGACCTTGGTCCCCAAAGAGGCTTAATAGTAAAACTTATTCTTAAGAATCACTTCCTTTTAGTGCATTAAATGGAGGATATCATTATGTCTCATAACTAACAGTTCTAAGAGCTCATAAAAGATGTATCATCCTTGGATTCTTCTTTGAAGACAATTAAGTTTCTAAAAGGAAAGAAGAGGGAGGAAGGAAGGGAAAAGAGGAAGGGGAAAAAAAGCAAAATCCCCTTTGAGAAGCAATAACATAGAACAGCCCCTGTCTAGACTGTTGAGGAACAGTTCTCTTAGTTATTTTTATTCCATTCTTTCTTTTTCTTTATCTTTCTTGGACTAAACAGGAGACGGAAGAGAAAGAGGTGGGGGAGAGTGGGTGAGAGGGCAGGTATGGAGGGAAGAATTACTATGTTCCTAATGTTATATTTATGAAATACATATAAATATTAAGAAACCAACAGTGGCATTTTTCAGATCCAACATACAAAGACCACCCCTCACCCCAAACAAGGCAGAGACTGTATTTATGTATTGTCATTTTTTCCCAAAAAAAATTTTGTCTAAGGAATATAAACTTCATGTATTTCATATGCATAACTTTAGGAGTATAGTGATTCTTCCCACAATAGGCACCCTCCCTCCCACACTCCCACCCCTCTTCCTCCTCCCTCTCCCATTCCCAGTCCCATTCTCCACTAAGATCCACTTTCCATTAACTTTATACACATAAGACCAACTCTATACTAAGAAAACAGTTCAACAATTTACACCAAAAAAAAACTGTTCCTCAACAGTCCAGACAAGGGCCGTTCAAAGTCATTGCATCTTGAAGTTGATTTCACTTCTTTTATTTTTTTAAGAAACTTAATTAACTCTAAAGCAGCACCCAAGAATGATACATCTCTTGCCAGCACTTAGACATAATTGTAATATAACTCTTTGAGGACAGAGCTCCTGCATGGGAATTTACTGCACAGTGACTCCTGTTGTTAATTTAACAATTAACACTCTTATGTATCATGTCAGTGATCACCCAAGGCTCTTGACATGAGCTGCCTGGGCTATTGAAGTCTTTTGAATACACAAACTCCATCAATATTTAGGTAAGGCCATAAACAAAGTGGAAGTTCTTTCCTCCATTCAGAGAAAAGTACATCCTTGTTTGAAGGCCACTTCTTTCCACTGGGGTCTCACCCACAGGGGTCCTTTATGTAGGACATTTTCTGCCAGAGTGTCTTAACTTTCCATCCCTGAAATGTTCTCGTGGGCTTTTCAGCCAGACCAGAATGCCTTAATGGCTAATTCTGAGGTCAAAGTCCTACTTAAAGCGATTGTCATTCTCTAAGTCTGTTGTGTGGACTGCTTCCCATGTTGGAACATTCTCTCCTTTTTAATCCTATCTATTATTATTACCAGACACTTAATCCTGTCCATATGATCACTTCAACACTTAAAATGGTATTTTTATCACCCATCTTAAGGGGATTTGGGGTCCCATAGCAAGTTTTTAAACTTTACCCTTAGAAGTAAGAACTATTCAGTGTTATAGCTACAAACTTCATACATTTAATAAATACAACTTTAGGAACATGGTGATTCCTCCTATCATGTCCACCCACCCACCCATACTGCCACCCCTCTTTTCTCCTCCCTCTCTTATTTACACTCTCATTTTGTCAGTTTATCATTTCTCCCTTTTATCCTTTTGTGTATCAAGCACAAGAACTGTGACTGTTTGAAGTGAGGAGTGGCCACCTTCATCACATCCATGCTGCTGTCCAGTTGTGCACCTCATATCATTAGAACGCCTTCATGCCTAACTCAGTTCCAGGACGAGGGGTAGGTTATAGTCCCCCTCTCAAGTCACTCAAGCTTCATTTATTTAACACCACTGACAACAGTATCAGTGTATACAGAGAAATGATCCATACATCTGTAAACCTAACCCGCACACAGATCATAATGACCTCTCTTTTTTCCTATTTTTCTGGAATCCTTTCCTGCTATTTTAGGGATGATTTCTATTGCTTAAATATATGTATGAGGGAATTATATCAAATGCCACTGGCCAAACCACTGCCTCTTGGCTTTAATGCCTTCCACAATGATATAAATCCCAAACCCCATGGTTCAGTGCTGAGCCAAAAACATGCCACATCTACATGACACAGAAGAGTTTAACCTTGAAACGCATCACACCAAATGGAACCCCATTCCTTGCCAAAAACGTGCAGGCATCTGTCACAACATTTATCTCCCTCAAGCAACAGCAACCACGGTTCACAATAGCTTCTCACATTCCAACCCTGTCCAAGTTTCTCCCACTCCATGTTCTGCTGGTCTTCATCCAAATTTACAGAACAGGTTTGCACCTCAAGCCCAGAAAACCCTATTTTCTTTCCACTACAGATTTCTCTGGTTCGTCCTACAACAATTTATTCCCAGTAGTAAGAAATTCCTTTAACATACCTGAAATTGACCTGTATCTTTTAGGGCTGTTTCTTATTATTTTTTTTTTGTAATGCTACCAACAATTTTAAAAGGAATTATTATTGATCGTTATCTACTTCAAAAAGCAGCAGAGAGACAAACAGACAGAAAGAGATCTTCTATCCACTGGTTTACTCCACAACAGCCAGGGCTGGGCCAGGCCAAAGCCAGAGGCCAGGAACTCCTTGTAGGTCACCTACATGGGTGGCAGCGGCCCAGGCACTTTGGCCATCATCTGCTCCCTCCCAGGATATGTCCACCAGGAAGCTAGACTGGAATTGGGAAGTGGACAAACGGGCACTCCAATATGGGATGTGGGCATCCCAAGGGGAGGCTTCACCCACTGAACCACAACGCCTGCCCCAGGGCAATCTCCTACCACTCTTCTCCAGCAGCATCATACTATTGTTAATTAGTTTAGTTTTAAATTTTATGAGTTTTTAAAAAAGAATACATCCACATGGAATTTGTCAAAGTTCAAAAGGGTTTAGAATGAAAAGAATATTTTCTTCCCAAACCAATCCCCATCCGTAACACTCTCCCCCTGAGATAACTCCTAAAACAATGCCGTGTTCCCCAGTGTCTGCTTGTTTACTTGAGTGTATAAGAGAAAGGTCTGGTTTGGTGAGAAGTACTAAGTGGAGTTGATGCAGCTTTATCTTTTAATGACTCATTCATCTGGGCTCTAAAGCATCTCCTTTCTCCTACAGGACTGAGATCGCATAACCCAGTACTTTCAATTAAAACCCACTTTAGCTTGATTTAAAACTCCTACCTTGTACCTAACATTTTTTGGTTTATTTTCATTTATTTAAGGCAGAGTGATAGAAAAAGAGGGGGTGGAGAGGAAGGAGAGACAGACAGAGAGTGGGAGAGAGAAAATATGTTCCATCTGCCTTTTCATGCCCCAAATTCCCACAACAACCAGGGCTGGGCCAGGCTGAAGTCAGGAGCCGGGAACTCCATCCCGGTCACCTACCTAGGTAACAGGGACAAAAGTACTTGAGCCATCATCTGCTGTCTCTCGGGGTGTGCATTAGCAGGAAGCTGGACTGTAAGCAGAGACAGGACTCTATCCTAGGCACTCCAATATGACAGGCAGGTGTCCCAAGCAGCAGTGTCACCCTCTGAGCCTCAATGCAGACCCAACTCACATCCCCTGCCCTCTCTTCTCTCCCAGTTAAGACCAGGGATCACCTTGGGGGACTTGGTTATGAAGACGCCCCTGTCTTTCATCAGATACAGGAAGAGGCAGAGACTCTGGTTCCTTTCTGGATCAGGTATTTCAGATGGAGAGTTAGGAGTGTGAGGAATGAGAGGCAGAGACCCTCTCATGTGACTCGTAACCCTTGCGTAGTCTTGTTATGCCTAATCTAGTTCCACCTGCTACCAGCAGCCTCTGATGAGGGGCTCTTGGCACAGGTGGGATGATTTTCTTGGGAAGGCGCTCAGCTTTTCCACGCTTCCCTCCCTGGTTGAGACACCTGAGACAGTGGCAGCTTTAGGGGTTGAATTGTGTCCTCCAAAATTTACATGTGGAAGTCCTAACCCCAAGATCTCAGAATGTGACTGTGTTGGAAGACAGGATCTTTAAGGATTTAAATTAAAATGAAGCTGTTAGGGTGAGCCCTAATTCAATGTGACTGATGTCCTTTTAAGAGGAAATCTGAATACACAAATCAAAATGAGGGCTGTGTACACACACTCACACACAAACACTCACACACACAAAGAGGAAAGATCATGTGAGAACCCAGTGAGAGAGGCCACCAGCAAACCCAAACCCACTGACACCTTGGCCTTGCCACATGATCTTTACATGGAGATACAGTTCCCGATAAATTAATATTTCATTTCTCTGATGGATAAGGGTAGGTGTAGATGGGACTGCCTCCTCCCTTTTCCCAGGCAAACCACTGCCCATCTCTTTGCAGCCAGTGACCCCTGCTGGTCTTTTGCTTATATAAATCTGCAGATCAGGGAAGCCAGTGATACGGCATAGTGCACAGTAAAGCCAACACCTGAGACTCCGGCATCCCATAAAGACAATGGTTCAAGTCCCGGCTGCTCCAGTTCCGATCCAGCTTCCTGCTAATGGCCTCAGAAAAGCAGCAAAAGATGCTCCCTACTTGCTCCTGGCTTTGGCCTGGCCCAATGCTGGCCTTTGCAGCTATCTGGGGAGTGAACCAGTGGGTGGAAACTCTCTCTCTCTCTCTCTCTCTTTCTCTCTGTCTCTCCCTCTATCTCTCTCTCTGTAACTCTGACTTTCAAATAAATAAATAAACCTTTAAAAAACAATCTGCAGCTCAGGAGTGTCTGGGTTTTACTGTGTCATTTCTCCGGCAAGCATCTCGGGACGTAAGCTCCACTCTGATGGTGACAGTAGGAGAGGCACCCAGCAGGCAGCTGCTCAGTCTCTTCCTACAGCCCGCTCTTCCTGCGCTCCTTCACTGCATCTTGGGAGAATAAAGCTTGACCTTTTCACTTACATAAACAGTGGGGGCAGAGTGATGGCTGGATGACAACCCCAGTTGAGCACCTCTTGTTAAGCCCAAAGGGAAGTATCTGATCTCAATCACTGGCAACTCCTTCAAGAATGTGGGAACCAAACATCTTCTTGTACTCTGAGCCTTCTACACCAATTTGGGAGCAATAGGAAAATTCCAATTCCACACAAGTGTATCTAGAAGGGTATATCAAAACACTTAGTGGGAAAATTGAATTAAAAGATAAATTTACTTAGATACAAAAACTTAAAATTCATTCATTTTTATAACATGCATTTTCCACAAACTTTTTGAATTATGCTCATATTCCAAAATCTTTTCAGAAGTGGGAAGAAAACACAATTCTGTTCTATTCTTCAGCGTCAGGTACTATTTTTCAAGTAGAAGAACATAAATTTTTTTTTCAGGTAGCAGAACATAAATCAACTTTTAGTTCTATTTTATTTAAAACTTTGGTACCTTAATTTATTTTTTAAAAATTATTTATTTGAAAGGCAGAATTACAGAGATGCAGAGAGAGAAAGAGAGAGAGAGAGAATCTTCTACCCACTGGTTCACTTCCCCAAATGGCTGCAACGGTCAGAGCTGGGCCATTCTGAAGCCAGGAACCAGGAGCTTCTGTGTCTCCCACGTGAGTGCAGGGGCCCAAGGACTTGGGCCATCTTTTACTGCTTTCCCAGGTCACAGCAGAGAACTGGATCAGAAATGGAGCAGCCAGGACTCGAACCGGCGCCCATATGGGATGCCAGCACTGCAGGCAGTGGTTTACCCACTATGCCACAGCGCTGACCCCCCTTAATTTAAATAGTATCTTGTAACACATAATCTCTTAGGGATAACAGCTCAGTCTCTTGTCATAATAAACAATGCTTGTGTATCTGTATATCATAGAATAAATCCTAAAAGTGAAATTCCAGGACAAAGGCCATTCAATAAGTTCAATAGAAATTCAGTCAATATTAGGAAGTATATTCAAAAATAAAGATTTATGTTATAGGTTGCCAAGCATTGTTCATAGATGCATCAATTAACAGAAAAATTAATTTCTATCCTCACTGAGCTTACATTTTAATGAAGAAAAACAAACTATACAGTAAGCCTGTCATATAGTAAGTTAGAAAGTGATAATAGCTATACAGATGAGCAAAAGGAGTGAGAGATAAGGGGATGAGGAGGTAGCAATTTTATTTAAAAAAAAAAGATTTTTTTATTTATTTGAGAGGTAGAGTTACAGACAGTGAGAAGGAGAGACAGAGAAAAAGATCTTCCTTCCATTGGTTCACTTGCCAGATGGCCGCAACAGCCAGAGCTGTGGCGATCCGAAGCCAGAAGCCAGGTGCACCTTCCAGGTCTCCCATGTGGATGCAGGGGCCCAAGCACTTGAGCCATTCTCCACTGCCCAGCAGAGAGCTGGGTTGGAAGAGGAGCAGCAGGGACTAGAACCAGCGCCCATATGAGATGCTGACACCACAGGTGGAGGATTAACTTACTGTGCCACGGAGCCAGCCCCAGAGGTAGTAATTTTAAACCAAGGAGTCAAGGAGAGCCTCATTGAGAAGGCAAACTTCAGCACAGAGCTGAATGTGAGGAACGTGGTACTGCCACTGACCAGGGAAGACAGTTCCAGGCAGAGAGAGCATCCAACACAATGGCTCTAAATAAACAAATCTTTAAAATAAAATAAAGCAAACAAACTGAAGGATGGCTAACTTGTTCACAGAAGAGCACAGGGGCCGATCGAGGTAGCTGGAGCCACGGAAGCAAGAGGGACAGAACAAAGTGGAGATCAAATCTGCTCTAGAGCTGGGTTTTACAGGGCCCCTGGCCCACTGTGGGGTTTCTGGCTTTGGCTCTCAGTGAGATGAGAAGTCAGAGGTGAGATTGGAGCGAGACGTGCAACATCATCCAGTTCTTGTTTCAAATGCTTACTCTGAATGCGTGTTGAGGAGAGGCTTTGGGGGACAAGGGTGGCAGATGCAGACAAAGAGCCTACTACAGCAAAGCAGGCAATGAGCTGGTGCTCCACCCTAGCGGCGGTGGAGGAGGCGCGGGTGGTCAAGGTCTGGCTAGATTTTGAGTGCTTGTGATAGAGGTTCTCCTGCAATGTATCCTCCCACCAACAGAGGAGACTTCCTGCTCCCTACATCCTGGCCAATGCAGGACAAAGTGGCTCCCTGAGCCCTTGCCACACTGCTCAGAAACACCACCTCGTTTTTTTGTGTTTTTCCTTTCATGAGTAAGGATAAATTTTTTTTACAGGTTCATGAACTATTTGTGTTGGTTTTCCCCTTTTTCACATTCTTCTGTCCATTTTTCTAGTGTGTTCATGTCTTAAAATGGATTCACTTAATTTTTAAATTGTATTTATCTCATTATTTTGAATGTATATGTGTAGCTACTTGAGAATCTTCCTTAAATGCTTTCTGGAGCAAGGCAGGGGAAAAGTAAATGTAAGAAATGAATTCCATGGATGCACCAGGAATGGTGGTCTGCACCTAAACTGCTGAGGATGTAAGGAAAAGTCCCTCCGGAGAGAGGTGAGGCTGAAGGCTGGAGAATGTGAGCGCGGAGGAGAGGAGGAACCCAGGCTCCGGCAACTCGGGCCCAGGCACCGCACAGCCCCAAAGAGCAGCTGTCGCTGTCTTCTGGCCACACGGAGGGTGGGGTTGACCAGATGCCTGCTCAGACTCCGCTGTGGATTAGTAGAGAACAGGAGAAGGTTGGATTGGAAGAAATTGGAGTTAAGGAACTTGATCCAAGTTAGGAACTTTGGTAACACGTTATCTGGGTTTAAATCCTTTTTCTGGGTTTGAGAGTTTGGTACAGGAGCTAAGACACTGCCTGGAACACCCACATCCTGTATCGGAGCACCTTGATTGAAGTCCCAGCTCTGCTCCTGATCCAGCCTAGTGCAAATGCAGACCCTGAGAAGCAGCAGGTGATGACTCAGCACTGTGTGCCTACCACCCAGGTGGGAGACCCAGGTGGGGCTCCCCACTCCAGGCTTCAGTGGAGCCCAACCCTAGCTGTGGCAGGTGTTTGGGGAGTGATGCAGATAGAAGATCTCTCTCTCTCTTTCTCTCTTTCTCTGTGTATGGTTGTGTGTGTCTGTATGTTTGTGTGTGTTTGACTCTACCTTTCAAATAAATGTTTTCTTTTTTAAGCAAGTCATTATTTCATCATTGGCTGTGTGTCAAGTTCTTTTTGAGTCTTAGCTTCTTCCTCCTTAAAAAAGGGTTAACACAGGGGTCCCGCACTGTGGCATAATGGATAGAGCCACCACCTGCAACACCGGCATCCCATATGGGTGCTGGTTCAAGTGCTAGCAGCTCTACTTCTGATCCAGTTCCCTGCCAACACACTTGAGAAAAGCATCAGAGGATGGCCCAAGTGTTTGGGTCCCTGACCCACATGGGAGACCTGAAAGAAGCTCCTGGCTCCTGCCATGGCCATTGTATCCATTTGGAATATGAACCAGCAAATGGAAGATCTCTCTCTCCTTCTCTCTCTGTAACTCTGCCTTTCAAGTAAATAAAATAAATGTTTTTTTATAAAAAAGGGTTAACATAGGACTCAATGAATTAGCACACAACAAACACTTACAGCAGAATCTGGTGCAAAGTAAGGAAAGAAACCCAGCAAGAAGCAATTTAGGGTCAGGAAAAGGTAAGTCTAAAACAGGGGAATTAAAACACAACTCTCCCAGGTTTTGGCTATTTGTTGTTTGTTTGGAATTGATCAGCAAGTCAGAGAGAAGTCCTGAGCACAACCAATTCAGCCAGAGGCCTAGGAGCAAAAGTGAAACTTTAAATATCAAGGAAGCATTAGCTCACTGCTTTTTCAGATAGAGCCTTTATGCAAATTAGGGGGATGGAGAGCGAAAGGCCCTTCTCCAAGACATAGCCATGCCACTTCCCAGGAAAGTGCTATACATACAAATGTACAAGGGCTCTGATGTGCACGGAGTTCTAAGCAGGGCTCAGAGTACATTCTGCACAGCCATCCACCTCCACCTTGCAGCTCTGGCTGGAAGACTGCTTTTCTATCTTTCTGCAAGATGTTACATATATTTTTTTATCCTAACATGTTTTCAAAAACAAGGAAAAGGAGAATGGTATCAGCCATGTTAATCCTTCCTCCTGCTGTGGTAGCTGGAAGAACTTAATCCTTATCTAATTCTAAAATATGTTTCTGAAACTTCATTTCACATGAAATGCAACTATCTCAAAAGGCAGAGTTGAAAAGCAGAACTTCACTCAAAAAGCTCAAGTTGCTTAAAAGCAAAGAATGCTGAACACGATCTAATGTTGGCAGTGCTGTTAGTCACTTGTTCTTTCAGAAGTTAACTTCCGGAGAGGTTTCACAAGACCTGATGGCTTTGAAAACATTTCTGCAACAACCGGGGTCCACGGATGTACATGGCTTGTCTTGAAGCAGTCTGGCTGAAACAAACACAGACTGAACTTCTGATCTGGAGAGAATTCTCTCCCTCTCTCTCTCCCTCTCTCAAATTATTTTCCTTTCATCACAAAATAGAAAACCTCTTTGTTTCATGCATCCAGCTGAGCACCCAGGAGCATTCACCCTGGCTTGGTTTTGGCTCAATACAGGGAAACACAGTGGACCTGTTTCAAGTCCGTGCGGCCCCGTCGTCATGAATTCATCACTGCACTGTCACAAACGTCCTCCTACAGTGCTTTTCATTGCCCAGTGGCACCAAGAGAAAAGAGCCAGCATTGTTTATGAAATGGCTGTGAAACGGATATTTGATTTCGTTTCTTCCCTTCCGAATCTGTTATAAGGAACAGAAGCAAAGGAAGGAGGAAGGGGACAAGGAAGAGCAGTCACTTCAGTTGTGTCGAAGGGAGCAGGGAGACAGGGCAGAAGGGAAGGGAAGGGAAGGGAGGGCAGGGGTGGGAGGGGAAGGGAAGGGAGGGCAGAGGAGGGGAGGGGAAGGGAAGAGGAGGGAGGGAAGGGGAGGGAAGGGAAGGGAAAGGTGAGGAGGGGAGGGGAGGGGAGGGGAGGGAAGGGAAGGGGAAAGGTGAGGAGGGGAGGGGAGGAGAAGGAAAGGGAGGAAAGGGAAGGGGAGGAAAAGGAAGGGAAGGGAGGGGAGGGGAGGGGAGGAAAGGGAAGGGGAAAGGTGAGGAGGGGAAGGAAGAAGAGGGAAGAGGTGAGGGGAGAGGAGGGGAGGGAGAGAAAGGAAGGGGAGGGGAGGGGAGAGAAGGAAAGGGAAGGAAGAGAAGGGAAGACAAAAGAAGGTGGAGGAGACAGGAAAGGAAGGCAGGAGATAAGTTGAGTCCTCCATGCACACCCTTGGAATACAATCAGACCCTAATCTGGAGGAAGAGGTGTTTTTGCTTTTTAAACTTAAATGACAAATGTCAACTCCTTGCTAAGCTGTGACCCTAAGTTTACTATAAAGCAAGCAAGCTCTACTAGAATATTCATCTGAGACTTTTTTCTCCAAAGTTGTGCAATGTAGATTTTTATCAGAATCTCTGGATACCCAACACAAGAGGCAAGTTTAAACCTGTCAGAAAAGTCAGGAGATCTCTCTCTCTCTCTCTCTCTCTCTCTCTCTCTCTCTCTCTCTCTCTCTCTCCCCTCACTCTCTTCCCAGGGCCTGGTCTGACTGCAGATGCTCTCCAGCCCGGGCAGTGACCCAAGTTCTCTTTCTCGCGAAGCTAAAACCTTTTTCAGCCACCTGACTCCTTCTCCTCTTGCCTCTCAGCCCCAAGTCCTGCACCCCTTCCCACACCTCTGCTTGCTCCCCCCTCCCCCAGCCACGCCTCTTCTGTCCTTGGGAATCAATGGCTGAGTTTCAAACAGGCCACCAAGAACTTCTGCAGTTAATAAGGAGTTCCTGGGCCTCGTCTCAAGGAAAAAAGGAAAGAAAAAAATCAAAGACCATGTCCTGCGCCCCTGTGAAGCCATGAAACCAGATTTGATGGCGTCCTGCCTTGTAAACAAGCCATCCAGAGTCTCATCCGTAGCAGGGTGACACAAAGCCTCCGGAGCTGGGCCCTTCCACCGAGTCACTGATTCCATGAGAGTGAGTTGAGAGCCTGACAAGGTTTTCCAGAGCAGCCTGTGACATCGTGGAAGCACCTGCTGGGGCCTTCGGCTTGGCCACCCTTCTGTAGACAGCGCGCTGTGCCCAGCCTCTCTAGCGGAGAAGGGAAACCACACCCTCTGGAGTTCGGGAACACCCCGTTGTCCCTGGAGCTGGCAAATGACTGCGGGGGCAGACGCCGCCTCCGCCTGGGAGGCGGGGCTGGTAAGGGGCGCTGCTTCCTTCCCGGGGCCTTTCCCATTCAGCCCCCCAACAAACCAGGGCAGGGAGCGGCCAGCGCTTCGCCTCCTCCAGCAGCAGCCTGTGGCTCCCGAACTCTAGCCTTCACTGGGTTCTTTTGATGACAGAGCAACAGCAAAATGCTGCCGCAATCAAAACTGCCTGAAGACAGCAGATTAGCCGTTCAGAGATTTAATTGAGTTAATCAAGGAACTGCCAGCCCAGATGCTGGCTGGGGTTGATGAGCTCTTGATGCTGTGTCCTTGAGATTTCTCCCCTTCTCTCTGACAGTCCCTGTCCCAGACAGGACTTCGGGAGTCACAGGAGCTACTCCCCTGTGTGTGAGGGTGGGGAAGGAAGGAAGATGTGCCAGGCATCCACAATGCCGGCTTGTTTAATTTTCCCCAGAGCCCCACCAGATGCATCCCAGTGTCAACATTTTGCAAATAAAATCGAGGCTCAGGGAAGGTACACAAGGCTTTCCTAAAGTCACTGTCCCACTACCGGAACACCAACCCCAAGAGGGCCCAAAGAAGTCCCAAAGAAGCTAAGCAGAAGTCTGGTTGGGAGGAGAGACATGAACTTTGCTCATGGAGGCACCGGTGGCAGCCACTGTCATAGGCCCAAGCCAGACAGAGGGCACAGCGTTAATTAAATAGTGCATGAGTAAGTGAGCACCATGGTCATGGTCAAAACAGACAGACGTGTTCTTCCATATTCTATAAGCCCAGTGGTTCTAGGTTCACACTGGTCCTCTCTACTTGAGATGTTTGCCCTGGCGGGCAGGGAGCAAGGGCCTACCCCACAGAGCATGCACAGGCACAGAATGCTCTTACTCATGGAGGCGGGGCAGCACTATGTCCACCCCCACTCACTGTCTCCTCCCAGGTCTCCAGGACATGCGACCTTGCTTGGCCGCCTGTGTCATTTCTAAAAGCTGGGTCTTGGCTTTCTTGTCTGAGCTGGAACCCTAGGACGCTAGGTTCTTCGGAGGCCACCTCCTGTAATCCCTGTATATTATGATGAGGCAGCTGGAGTACAGCGAATTAAATGCCCGTGCCCTAGTAAGCACTCAGACAGCAGAGACTCCTGGGCAGTCTGCCCGCACCTCACAGGGCTCCTAAGCCTGTGCAAGGAGAGACTCACGATAGAGATGCGAGCTGATTCTGGCGAGCCCCCCGCTGTTCTGGGACACACGGGTAGGTGGGAATACGACTGGAAGCCATGTCTAGTCTTAGCGGCCTGTGTGGTTAATGGGACACTCTGGAGGGACGGGGAGGGGAAGCGCCCACCCATGTCTGCCAGGTTCAACTCCAGGACTCATTGCTGCTTTTCAGCAGAGCAGCTCCAGCCAGCAGAGCCCAGAGAGAGGACAGACGTTGCAGGGAACGGGAAGCCGAGTCTCCAGCCCTTTCCCAGCTCAATGCTTCCATCATCTGCTTCTCGGACTTCCTGCTTGTCTCAACCCCAGGCTCTTCCAGCACTCCCATGGCAGCAGCGGATCTAACCTACTCTTGCAACCACCGCACCCCTCAATTCCTTGTTTTCTCGGTTCTGTCATAGTCCCCTGACCCACATCACCCAGTCTATAGAAACCTGCACGCCCCCTGTGCTTGACTCCTGCTCCCAGTTCTGGCCTGAGACTCCTGCAAGGTTCTAGATCCTGGCCTCCTCCTTCCTGCACCCCGTCCCTTAGTTCCTCTGAGCCAGGAATTTCTACCGCAAATGCCTTTAGGAGCAAGGAAGGTTAGAGTCAGGTATATAGCGTTAGGTGTACAATGACAGGGAATGTAGGAAGTGTAGCAAACTAGGACGTGCATACCCCACCATTTTTATTTTTTAGCAGAAATTTTTTGAAGTTTTTTTTATTGTCTATTTACTTGAGAGGCAGAGTTTCAGAGATAGGAGGAGAAAGAGAAAGAGAGAGAGAAAGACAGAGATCTTCCATCCTCTGGTTCACACCACAAATGGCCACAACAGCCATGGCTGGGCCAAGAAGAAACCAGAAGGCTGCACCTTCTTCCGGGTCTCCCACATGAGCGCAGGGGTCCAAGAATTTGGGCCGTCTGCTGCTGCTTTCCCGGGCCATCAGCAGGGAGCTGGATCGGAAGTGGAGCAGCTGGGACTTGAACTGGCACCCATTTGGGATACTATCATAATTGCAAGCAAAGGCTTAACCTACTAAGTCACAACGCCAGACCCAAAATTTCACAATTTAAAAATGTAAAGTGTTCTCCTGACTCAATAGAGCATTTCCACAGCCTGGCTTCAGTGGGCTCCAGTTTTTCATCTTACAAGGTCCATACTTTAATCTGTAGGCATTATTTTGTTTAAGCCCTGACTCCAGGTCTAATTTACTTTCCCAGAATATTTCTTATGAATCACCACTCCTTCACATCCTCTTGATTGTGTAGGTTGAATACCCTGTATCCATAATACTTGGACCATAAGTGTTTCGAATTTCAGATTTTTCAGATTTCAGAATATTTGCATACATGCCATGAGATATCTTGAGAATGGGATCCAGTCTGAACATGAAACACATTTATGTTTCATATAGAATAAGTATTGAATTTGTTAATAAATGTATATTGTACACACATTACCCTAAAGTAATTTTATGCAATATTTTTAATGTGCCTTTGTTCTGATGTCAACCTGTCACATGTAGTCAGCTGTAGAATTTTCCACTTGGGGTATAACGCCTGCACCCAAACCTTCTCAGATTTTGAAACAGTTAAGATCTTGGATATTCAGATTAGGAATGCTTAATCTGTTAATTCAGTCTGACATATTATCTGGCTTTTGTGTGTTGTGTACCTTGAGGGAGATGACCGTTTATCTATGTTTATATCTCAACTTAATATCAGCCCCCACTTCCAATTTAGTAAACTGGAACCTCCACATATATGTGGCATATGGTGTACAGTTTTATAAAAGAACCCTTAGGTGGTGTAAGTTCTACTCTTGAGTGTATAGATCAGTGTCATTGACAGCTTCGGAGACCCCTAACAATGGAGCAAGTTAATTTTCTGCATCCCCATAGTTCAGAGGAAAGGGAAACATTCTGTTAATTTGCAGGATTACAAATAAACCATATGGCCTTCTGAATGACTGAGTCACTGTGACACCCATTTCTCACTTGTCTCCCAGAAAGCTATCAACACAGGAAGTTAACCTTAATAACACGGGTCCCCCTATCATCTGCTGCCCTCTACTGGAAAGAATGGAGATAGCAGAGAGTATGGCCCGAATCCAGACCTTGAGACCAAACTGCGAGGGTCATGTAGTCACACAGGAAAATTGTCACTGCCTATGCGGTTGTAGCACTTTAGTGAGTCAGTGAAAACATCACAAACTACAGGCAAATCCACTCAGAGTTTTCTCTTATGGGAAGTAAAGTTTGTGTTCAAGTAAAATAAGCAGGAGTCGGGGTGGGTGTTGGAGTAGCAGTTAAAGGGCTGCATTCCATAAACTGAGTGCCTGGTTCCAGCTCTGCCCCTGCTTCCAATCCAACTTCCTGCTAATGCACACCCAGAGAGGCAGCAGGTGATGGCTCCAGTATCTGGGTACCTGCCACTCATGTGCAAAACCCGACGGAGTGCCTGCCTCCAGGCTTCAGCCAGGCTCAGGCATCACTGTTGTGGCCATTCGGAGAGTGAACCAACAGATACAAGCTCACTCTTGCTCTCTCACTCTCAAATAAAGTGAATATTTTTAAAAATAAGTAGGAATCAATGATTCATTAAAGAATTTTTTTTTTAAAAAATGAGTTTGGAAAGAAGCCAGGATGTGATCTTTATGCTACATGGGAAAAAAAGTCATTTTTTTGGAAAATAAATGTTTCTTGGTGTTTTTGTATATCACAAAAGTATATAAAGTTTATTGCACAAGGTTTTCATTATTATACAATGTGTATTCATCTTAGAAAATACAGATAAGCAACAAAATAGAAGTTGAAACACCCTCTATTAAAGGAATACCGCTGGTAATATGGCAGGCACACCATTCTGGACACTATTTTATGCATATGTAAACATAGGATTTTGTTTTAACAACTACAGGATCACACTCTGCACCCTGTTTCACCACCTGCCCCTGCAGGGCAATACTCTTCGGGCCTGAGAGGGAAACCACTCCTGAAGCCATTCCTCTCCTGTGTGTCTCAACCACTCACCTTTTTGGGAAGAACTTTTTTGGACTTCAAGAGGGCTCTGATGGGCAGAGTCACCTGCATTTCTCTTCCTACTTCTCCAGGTGGCTAAAACAGTGATCAATCACAGCATACCATTTTATGTCCCATTTTGGAGTTAAAATAATCAATTTGAGACTATGGAAAAGCCATTAAAATAACAACATGTAATACAGCTGTATTCATCATGATGGACTGCTTACTTGTTTAAAATCCACTGCAGTACTGGATTTAAGTGTTGTGGATACTGCTATTTTTGCTTTAATTTTTTTTTAATTTATACCTATATAAAATGGATTTTAAAAAATCATGGGAGATATTTAGCTCTCTTGAGAGAAGATTTCCAAGGTAACCAATCTGCAGTTATCTTGGAAGTGAAACCCAATCATTCCTCCAAGCATGTGTGGTTTGTCCCCACATTGCATCCAGCACGCGAAAAAGAACAGCAGCCGCTTAAGGGAACGCCCTGACGGTAGGAGTGAAAGACAGCATGACCAGAGTTAATGTTAAAGCAAACCGAAAACTCCACGATGGTACTTAAGTGAGCGTGATGAGAACGTATTGTTTCCTTATAACGATTTTAAATGGAAATTACAATTCAATCACAAATAAAAGTAAATTGTAGACAGTGAGGCGAACAAATCTGTTTCACTCGGATTCACGGTGATTATCAAATTAGCAGCTACTCACTCACCGCTAACCATTTCCACTCTCCCCGGTCTCCCTAGCAGCCCTGAACTGCCGCTTCGTGGGACTGCAGTGGAAGCAGCTGAATTTTAGCTGTGCTCCTGTCTCTCCTGTTCTTCCCTGTTGTTGTTTGGCAAGGCAGACAAGACAAAGAGCATGGCGGGGAGAAGGGGGGCTATGCCTGTCCTTTTCACGGCTATGTAGCCCCACTGAAGGCCTAACCTCAGCTCCAGAGGCCACCCTACTGTCTCTAGCACTCACCTTTCACTGGCTCCTTGCTGTTCCTCCATACACCAAGCACACTGCCATCTCAGGGCCTTTGCATGTGCTGTACCCTCAGCCAGAACGTCCTTCCCACCTACACCCACAAAACTCACTGCACCCCTTCATTGGGGTCTGGGTCCAAACATCTCAGAAAGACTGGCCTGCCCCAACTGGCTCATTTAAATAGCATCACCTGTCATTCTCTACTCCTGCACACTGCCATATTTGTTTTAACAAAACATTGATCACTACCCAACATATTATATACCAACCATATGTTTCTTGATTGAATGAACCCAGTATCAGTCCAGGGAGTCACAGCCAGGAGGTTGAAAAGCTCATCTGGTGAAGAGTCATTGGCTTAATGGGTGTCAGAGCTTTCGGAATGGTAAAATCTAGATTAAAATCCCAGCTTGACAAGCACGGGAGGGCCCAGATGTAGGCCCAGCCAGTAACACCGTCATCAAATGCCCATCCCACAGAGTCCCGCTGATGAGAACACAGGGTAATGGATTGGACACAGCCTCCTGAACTGGCGGGTGCTATATAACTATTTGTTATTAGTGCCCGATTTCTTCCCTGAACAGGAACTCTGTATATTCTTGGAGAAACTTCCAAATAGCAATAAAATTTATTTTTAATAAGAGCCTCAGACAACTGTGCTGTATCATATGGATCAGATCAATTGCTTTCTTCTAAACGTGAAAGCATCCATCCACTTTTATCCTTGAAGGCAGCACAGGAGAGAAGCCAGAGGGATTGGCACTGTGGTGTAGCAGGTACAAAGCGCTGGCATCCCACATGGGCACTGACTTGAGTCCAAGGCTGCTTCACATGCAGCTCCCTGCTAATGTCCCTGGGAAGGCAGCAGAGGACTGGCCCAAGTGCTTGGGCCCCTGCACCCACCAAGCTCCTGGTTCCAGGTTTCAGCCCGCCCAGCCCTGCCGTTGTGGGCATCTGGGAAGTGAACCAGCAGTTGGAAGGTATGCATTCTCTCTCTCCACCCCCTCTCTCTGTAACTCTGTCTTTCAAATAAATAAATAAATCTTGAAAATAAAAAAAAGAAGGAAACAAGAATAATTTGGTCAACTCTTGCAGAAAATTCAACTAGCTCCACAAGCCGAAATGCTAGCATTAACTTGGTCTGCGCTGCCCCAGCGCGGCGCGGCCTGTGACCCTTCCACCCTGGGGTGAGGAGGCCGCCTCCCCCGAGCCCAGTGCCCTCCCCAGCCGTGTAAGTCCCCTGCGGGCCGCTGGCTGCCTCCCTAAGGAGAAACGTCTCCTGAGCCAGCCCGTGACTGACAAACAGGAGCGCGGGTGGATGGACAGGGCGAAGTCGGGAAAGCCCAGGAGGGCGCACTTCAGGAGCAGCAAGCAGAAACGGGGCCTGTGGGAAGCCTGACCTCTAAGCCCAGGGGAATCCACGGGGTGTCCGGTGGGGCGGGGGCCTGGGAGCAGCTGCGGCTCCTCCCGGGATGGGCTCTCTGCGTGACCGCGATAGGAACTGGGCCGCCAGAGAACCGATCCATGGTGGCCCTTTGTGGAGGAGATCGCTGGGAGAGGCCCCGAGAACACACGGGTGGGGGCATGGTGTAATTCACGTTGACGTAACCCAGATAATGCAGGTTTTGTAGATGTGCTTCTAATTATAAACTCGGCAGGCGGGTTTCCTTGGATCAAGGGTGACACCTAGTGGGAAAGCATTGTTACACTTTTCTGTCCCCCCTCAAAAAATAAATAAGTGAAATTAATTCCTTTTATAACCAAGTATGATTCAAATATAACCAGGGAGTCATAAAGACCTATGTCTGAAAATTGCACCCAAGGGGCTGGCGCTGTGGCACAGCAGGTAAAGCCACCACCTGCTATGCTGGCATCCCATATGGGCACTGGTTCGAGTCCTGGCTGCTCCACTTCCAATCCAGCTCCCTGCTAATGCGCCTGGGAAAGCAGCAGAGGATGGCCCAAGTGCTTGGGAGACTCTGAAAAAGCATCTTACTTCAGGCTGTAGCCGTTTCAGCCATTGGGGGAGTGAACCAGTGGGTAGGAGACCTCTCTCTCTCTCTCTCTCTCTCTCTCTCTCTCTCTCTCTCTAACTCTGCTTTCAAATACCCCAAATCCTGTGGCTTTGATCTCTGTCAGAATAGCAGCAAAAGGGAAAGGCAAACTGGAAGCAGTCTGCAAACAAGGGAGATGTCAGGCGTGTGCAGGAAGCTGATAGGGGGAGGAAACAGAAATGAGGCAACGTTTTGCCTCAAGCCTCTCAACCATGGTGAATTTTTATTATAGTAGGTAGCACTTTTATTTATTTATTTAAATTTGAGAGGCAGACACACAGACATCTCCCATCTCCTGGGTCACTCCCCAATTGCCTGTAACACCCAGGACTGCACGCTTCACGGTGCCAAAACCAGGAGCTGGATTCAGGTCTCCCACATGGCGGGGGGGGGGGGGGGCGGGCAGGGACCCAAGCACTGGAGCCATCACCTGCTGCCTGGGTGCAGAGCAGCAGGCAGCTAGCGTGGGGAGCACAGCCAGGCCTTGAGCCCAGGCACTCCCACACGGGATGTGGACATCTCAAGTCCAGGGCCAAACACCCGCACCATGGTGAAATTTTTCCATCAGAGTGAGAGAAAACATTTAGAATTTGATGAGGAGGGTCCAGCACTGTGGCACAGTGGGCTAAAGCCCCAGCCTGTAGCACCAGCATCCCATATGGGCACCGGTTCTAGTCCCGGCTGCTCCTCTTCCAATCCAGCTCTCTGCTATGGCCCAGGAAAGCAGTGGAAGATGTCCCAAGTCCTTGTGCCCCTGCACCCATGTGAGAGACCTGGAAGATGCTCCTGGATCCTGGCTTCAGATAAGCTCAGCTCTGGCCATTGCAGTCATTTGGGGAGTGAACCAGCGGAATGAAAGACTCTCTCTCTCTCTCTCTCTCTTTCTCTCTCTGGTTCTACCTCTCTCTGTAACTCTGTTTTTCAAATAAATAAAATAAATCTTTAAAAAAAAAAGAATTTGATGAGGAACCTGCATTGGAAGCAACTGAAAAACAGTGGCTAGTAGAACTGGAAAATGCTGTGTAGCTGGGATGGGGCCAGTTGGAAAGCAAGCCGCAGGTCCCAGCGTTCTGTAACTCACACATCCCAGCTTACATCAGCTGGGACTGTCTGGATGCCACCATGGATATCACTGCCATTTTTTTATGACCTAAAAATCAGAACATATGAGAGTCTTCCAGAAGTTCATGGAAATGCATATTATGAAAAAAAATGCTGGGGCTGGCACTGTGGTGTAGCAGGTAAAGCCGCTGCCTGCAGTGCCAGCATCCTACATGGGTGGAGGTTCTAGTCCCAGCTGCTCCTCTTCCAATCCAGCTCTCTGCTACGGCCTAGGAAAGCAGTAGGAGATGGCCCAAGTCCTTGGGCCCCTGCACCCGTGTGGGAGACCAGAAGAAGCTCCTGGCTCCGGGCTTCAGATTGGCACAGCTCTGGCCATTGTGACCAACTGGGGAGTGAACCAGTGGATGAAAGACCTCTCTCTCTCTCTCTCTCTCTCTCTCTCTCTCTCTCTTTCTCTCTCTGTGTAACTCTGACTTTCAAATAAATAAATAATCTTTTTTTAAAAAAAAAAAGTGCTTGGGTTGAAAATTTTTCCCTCACGAGAATTAATGCAAAATTGATTCTGTTTTTCCAGAAACTTTTTGAAGTCCCTTCAATATACCCTAACACCTAACTGGGCCACAAAACAGAGCCATAGAACCAAGACCTGTGCCCGAGAAAGTCCAGATACACACTTGGCAGTGACTGCACAGATGTGACTTTGTCCTTTTTGTTTTTCATAAGGGATTCATTCCTAATCCTCCAAGACAACACTTTTTGTTTGGCTAGCGTTGGTGTTAGGTGGTCTAATTTGGGGGTATTTGTTGTTCCTCTGAGATAGTACTTTTTGGCTGGCATGGGGTTCTGGCTGTTTATTTTTGGGGTACTTGTAGTTGTTTTCAGTTTTGCCCAGGAGCAGCCACTTACTATTGAGTTTCAGGAGGAGGACTTGGGCAGCCCCTCAATAAAGTGGCTGTGGCTGACTGTGCTAGCTGCTGCCTGATAATCTCTCCTCCCTGCCTGCTGTGCCTGCTGCTTTCCAGTTTCTCACCTCCTCCCGGCCTGTGCTGCTCTAAGTCACCTACTCACCAGGCACCCCAGGCCCCCCCACCCAAGGTCTCCATCCCAGTGTGTTCCCACCCAAAGAGGCCTCCGTCCTTGGAAACTCACTGAGCAACCAGCAGTATGCCAGCAAACAGCTCCATTGAAACATGCCTGCCTGCTCTGCGCCACCACGCTGGTTTGCTCTGGCAGCCCACCTGCGCCTAATGGCATAACTCACTCCTGTTTGTTTAACTGCCTACACCCATTAAGGTGCATTTGGGGGCCAGGGGATGGTGGGCACACTTGTGTGTATTTTAACTCACACACACATACCCAGGGCTGAGACCTGTGGCACAGTTCAGAAACTGAAAGTACTCAATGCCATGGGGATGAAAGGTGACAACAGTTAAAGACCCACTGACCTCAAATACTTAAGACAAGTTTAATCACCAAGAGCTACTGGTCTTCAAGGCCCAAGGAGGTAGTGCTCCCTCCTTCAAGGGTCCCAAGGCCGCTCCAGGATCTCCAGGTAAATCCCATATAGCAAAAGGTTCCTGGGCACCCTCCCACAGCCCCAGAAGTACAAAGTCTAGGAGGAACTTGGAATCTTTTCTCCACAAGCTCTCAGCCAGCCACACATGTTTTTCAGTCCTGCATTTGAGAGCACTGCTCTGAATCGCAGTTCAAACCTCAGCTCCTTCAGGAAAGTCTGATAGAGCAGCTTCTGCCCAGGTTTCCCAGGCTGAAGTCACGAATCTCACCTTCATTTTGCCACACCCATGTACCACCTCCTCCACTCCCTACTACAATTTACCTAATATGAGTATATCAATTGTATGTTTTATGAGTTTAGTTGGGGCCAGCCCTGGGGCATAGTGGGTAAAGCTCCCTGCTGATGCGCCTGGGAAAGCAGTGCAAGATGACCCAAGTGCCTGGTTCCCAGATGAAGCTCCTGGCTCCTGGTTTCAGATCGGCCCAGCTCCAGCTATTGCAGCCTTCTAGGGAGTGAACCAGCAGATGAAAGACCTCTCTCTCTCTCTCTCTCTCTCTCTCTGTTTCTCCCTCTCTCTGTAATTCTGCCTTTCAAATAAATAAATAAACCTTAAATAATGTATAAGTGAATTTAATTTCTTTAAAACTGTATCTCTTCCATGAAATCATGATTTTGATGTATTTTTCCAATACATAATAAAATATACCATTAAAAACTGTTTTATATGCTCTCCCCTGTAGCACAAAACTACACCAGTGAGATACACCTACAATATTTGAGAAAACACTAAGCAAAGGAAATAATATCTGACTACACCTTTCCTTCCAAAGATAGCCCGGGGGAAACTGGGAACAGGAGGATTTTATATTAAGGGCTGGGGCCAGCATTGTAGCAGAGCAAGTATAACTGCCGTCTGCAGCACTAGCATCCCATATGGGCACGGGTTCAATTCCCAGCTGCTCCACTTCTGATCCAGCTCCCTGCTAATGCACCTGGGCAAGCAGTGGAAAATGGTCCAAGTGCTTGAGCTTCTGTACCTGTGTGGGAGACCTGGAAGAAGCTCCTGGCTCCTTGGCTTTGGATTGGCCCAACTCTGGCCATTGCGGCCACTTGGGAAGTGAACCAACAGATGGAAACTAACACTCTCTTTCACACACACACACACACATACTCTCTCTCTCTCTCTCTCTCTCTTTCTCTTTCCCCTTCCTACCTTCCTCCCTCTCTCTCTGTAACTCTGCCTTTCAAATAAAATAAACAAATCTTTAAATAAAAAAAACTTAAAGGCTCCATTCTTCATTGATCTTCTCCTTCCCCTTTAATCAATAATAAATTAAATCACTGGGTATCCAGTAATTCTAAAATGAGTCAGGGGTAAAAACCATTATGTCCTCTCAGAAGACATTTTTCTCAATTAAAAGCCCCATTCACTGCTAGTATAAATGTGACCTTTTACTCATTGATAGAAATTAAAACACATACACACACACACACACCAGAAGGTTTTAAACCTTCTCACAGTTCAACAAAAGGTGCTGGGAAAACTGGATTTCCACATTCAGAAGTATGAAACAAGACCCCTACTTTACACCCTACCCAAAAACCAACTCAAAATGGATCAAGGATCTAAACCTTAGACCTGAAACCATCAAATTACCAGAGGAAAATATAGAGGAAACTGTAAGACATTGGCCTAGGCAAAGACTTCTTGGATAAGACCCCAGAAGAACAGGCAATGAAAGCAAAAATACACAAATGGAATTATATCAAGCTAAGAAGCTTCTACACAGCAAAGGAAACAATTAGCAAAGTAAAGAGGCAACTGACAGAACAGGAGAAAATATTTGCAAACTATATACCTGATAAAGGGTTTACATTGATAATATATAAGCAGATTAAGAAACTTAGTAAATCAATCCAGTCAGGAAATGGGCAAAGGGATATGAACAGATATTTTTCAAAGAATGAAATACAAATGGCCAACAGATGCATGAAAAAATGCTCAGGATCACTAGCCATCAGGGAAATGCAAATAAAAACCCACAGTGAGGTATCACCTCACCCCGATTAGAATGGCTGTCATCCAAAAAACAAAAATAACAAATGCTGGTGTGGTAGCAGAAGAAAAGGTACCCTAATAGACTGTTGGTAGGAATGCAAGTTGGTTTAATCATTATGGAAAGCATAATGGCTATTCCTCAAAAAAGCAAATCTACCATATTATACAGCTATCCCACTCCTGGGAATATATCCAAAGGAAATGAAATCAACATATGAAAGGGTTACCTACACTCCCATGTTTATAGCAGCTCAGTTCACAATAGCAGAGATATGGAATCAACCTAAATGTCCTCTGATGACAGAATAAAGAAAATGTGGTATATAATCATGATGGAATATTACTGTGCCATAAAAAAGAATGGAATCCTGGCATTTGCAACAAAGAAGATGCAACTGGAGATCATTATGGTAAGTGAGATACACCAAACACAGAAAGACAATGTTACATGCTTTATTTGTGAAGTTAATATATAGAAAGAGTACAGAAGTTGGGTGGATATCCCATCATTTGGCATTTGGTTACAACTATTGCTTCACTGAATCATACCATGTAAATGATAATACACTTTTCCTTCCCCACATTATGAACATCGTCATGAGTCCCTCACTCTGTGATATTAATATCTTTGACTTCAAGAAAAAATAGTACATATGTATACATGGCCTACACTTGAAGTGAATGAATGTGACAAAATGTTTTTGAACATTGTAAAATATTTTTAAATGTAAAAAAATTTTAAAAATACACAGAATATGGTACTTTTTGTTACAAAAACAAGGTTTTCTTGGAAGATTGGCCTCCTCTCTTAATAAGAAATAATGAAGGGCCTTTATTTACCTTTGGGCTTAGGTTGCATTTTATAAAAATAATTTTTAGTGCTCCATGTTGTCTTTATTAAGATCTTTGATTGTTTAGAAAAAAAGTCATCTGTTCACAATATCTTGGGGATTTGTTCTCCAACTATCTAATTTTCTGCATTTGCCTTTAAAATGTTTTGGTACTATGGTTAAATAGGTAACTCTTGGAAGTGAAAAAAAAGGCTACATTCCAGAGGTGACTACTATATGCACATTAGCTCCACTCACCTCTGACTGTCAGAGTTCCGATACGTAGCATACCAGATGTTAGAAATAGGTTTTTGCTAATGATAATGGTGATGTCCAACATGCATGTGTAAAAAGAATCCAAAAAGGTTAAGTATGTGAGATGATGACTATGTTCATTTGCTTCACTATAGTTAACTATTTTACAATCTGTATGTGTTCCATAACACATGCCCCATTGTATACCTTAATTACACACAATAAAATTTATTAAAAAAAAAAAAAAAAGGCTCTCCCAGGTAGAGATCAGAGCCAAAAGCCAGCGCCGACTGCAGCGAAAGCTGTCCTGAACTCACACTACATGGATATGCTCATGTCTGCACACTCTAGAAGCCCTTGCTGCTGTTCTCTCATTCTTCCTTCATTTTTCACTTTTTCCTTTATATTAGTTAAAAATAAAAATGATGTTTAGTGTAAGAAAGAAAAAATAGAAAGTAAAAATAAATCAGCCAGGCACAAGCAGTATGGAGCAGCAGATTAAGCCACTACTTGGGACACTGGTAGCCCAAATCAAAGGGCCTAGGTTTGAGTCCCATCTCAGCCTTTAATCTAGTTCCCTCCTCGTGTGCCTGAGGTGATGGCCCAAGTACTTGGGTCCCTGACATCCAGGTGGGAGACCTGGATGGAATTCCTGGCTCCTGTCTTTGGTGTGGCCCAGCCCTGGCTGTTATGGCCACTGGGGGAGTAACCCAGCAAACAGAAGATCTCTTCCCTGCTCCACCCATCCACTACCTGTCACTCTGCCTTTAAAGGAAATAAATAAATCTAAAAAAAAAAAAAAAAAAAAAAAAACCAGAACCACTTACAACTCAATTGAGGTGGAATTTCCAGCCAGCTCTGGAGGTTGGGAGGCGCCAGATTTACCTGATTTAGAATCGGAGAATCCCAGTGACGTAGGCCAACAAACACCTCTGGGAGGAGTTGAGAGGGCTTATTATGGGATGTGGGGAGGTTATTGATAACTTTAGGGAAAAATGAGGAAAGCAAGGAGCAAATCTGGGTTGGATTCTGTCCAGAAGAGAGGACAATTTGGTGGCCAATTACCAAATTTTTATCTAGCCAAGAAAAAAAAAGTGAGAGTTGCCATTAATTTGAAGGAAAACAGCCATCACTTGTGTCTGGAAAGGACACATAGTCATGTCTGTGGTTGGACAGCCTGTCTTGTTGCAAGCACGGCCCGGATGTGACCTTGTCTGAGCACCTTTGTATTTTGTATTCGATGAGCTTAACCAGTGTTCCCTTGGGAGCTTCGTGACCGCCCCTCTCCCCCACCCCGCAGCAACAACACTGTTTCTTACTTTCCTTTTTTTTTTTAATAAAAGATTTATTTATTTATTTGAAAGTCAGTTACACAGAGAGAAGAGAGGCAGAGAGAGAGAGAGGTCTTCCATCTGCTGGTTCACTCCCCAATTGGCCACAATGCCCGGAGCCAGGAGCTTCCTCCGAGTCTCCCACACAGGTGTAGGGGCGCAAGGACTTGGGCCATCTTCTACTGCTTTCCCAGGCTACAGCAGAGAGCTGAATTGGAAGTGGAGCAGCCAGGTCTCGAACCGGCACCCATACAGTGCTTCAGGCCAGGGCACTAACCCACTGTGCCACAGCGCCGGCCCCTCTTAGTTTCCTAAACAACAAAGGAATGTATCATCGCTCAGATCAAATAAATATCCCTTACACAATACACATATACTTAGTTTTTACAGACATGGGATTCCACCATATATATATATTCCTTGTAGTCAATGTTACATGATGATGTATCACTAGCAGTTTGCCACAACTATTCAATCCATATCACTTTGAAAGGATGATGAATGGAGTTCAGTTATGCAGATGAGCCAGAAAGACTCCCATTTAACTCCAATTTAACTCCTATTGCTCAACATTTAAATTCTGTGTGTGTGTGTGTGTGTGTGCGCGCGCGTGCTAGGCCTTCCATCACAAAATACCACAGACTAGATGACATAAGTAACAGAAATGTACCATCTACCAACTCTAGAAGTCCCAGATCAAGATGTCAGGAGGATGGCACAGGTGTTTGGCCTACCAGTTAAGTCACCCATCCCCCACGTTGGAGAGCTTGGCTTCAAAAACCACTCTGGCTCCACACTCCAGCTTCCTGCTCATGCAGACTTGAAGATGAAGATGGGTCAAATGATTGGGTCCCTGCCACTCAAGTGGGAGAAATGGATTCAGCCCCACCCAGCTCTGACCATTGTAGGCATTTGGGAAATAAACTAGCAGACTGGAGCACACTCTTGTGTGTGTGTGTGTGTGTGTGTGTGACTCTCTTTCTCCCTCTCAAATAAATAAAATTTTTAAAATGTTACAATGTTGGCAGGGTTGATTTCATCCTGAGGCCTCTCTCCTTGACCTGTAGATGGCTGTCTCTCCAGTATCCTCACATGGTCTTCCCTCGCCATGTGTCTATGTCCTAATTGCATTTTAAAGCACCTGTCACATTGCATTAAGGCCATCTGTAGGACCTCATTCACTTTAATTTCTTTTTAAAGGCCCTGTCTCAAATTCAGTCCCATTCTGCAGTACTGGGGCATAAAGACTTCGGCAAATGAACTTGAGGGTCCACGGTTCATCCCAGAACAGCAGGCACGTGCGCATGTGCATGTGCGTGCGTGCGTGTGTGTGTGTGTGTGTGTGTTTTCAAGGCAACGCTCTAATGAACACCTCTGTATCTACAACTTCACAAATATCCATAGCTATGTCTTAGGATAAATTCCCAAAAGTGACATTGCTAAGTAAAAGTGAGGACACAGTTTTAAGGCATTGGATAATCCAAATTGCCGTGAAAAAGTTGCCCCCAAAGAACTCTCTCAGTAAGTAGTACAGGAAAGTGATTTAGGTTTCTCCCTTCACTGTTTTGTAATTCTGCAATTATCTGTCTTTATCGGTTTCATGTGTGGCAGATTTGGCGGTGTCCACACAAGTTCAGATGGTTCAAACACGCTAAAGAGACCAAGGCTCTAAGTTTAACAGCTTCAGGAGGTGAGAATTTTCATCCATAGCTAAACAAACAAAGGGAATGTCCCATTCATAGTAATGAGGACTGTTATTTCCATACACAAGTGACAGCTAAAGCTTTTTATTGATAGAATTCGTTCCTTGGTTTTTTGTTGTTAAAGTATTTTAATTTTACTTTTGATTATTTTTCTTTTTAATCATTTTTAATAGATTCAATATAGTTCATATATATAATTCTATGAATATAATATTCAGTTCCTCCCTCCAACTCTCTCCTCATCATCCCTCCCTCCCTCTTTTATCCCTTCTTTAGTTTTTGAGATAACATGTTTTAAATTTACATTAAAGTAAAAAAGCTTACTACTTCACCTAGTAAGAAGTTTAACAAGTAAAAAGCAAAAGACCCTAGTTTAGTAGGAATATAAGCAATGGCTATAAACAGTAATTGAATGGAAAAAAGACCATTTCACCCATATACAGTAAATTTTAAAGTAATCACAGATTATTAAAACCATAGTAGTATAACATTCTTAGCCACTAGTTTGAAAAAGATGTAAAACAAATTTTACAAACCTGTATTTGCAGCAATACTGATACACATAGACATTTCTTTTTTCTTTTTTTTTTTATTTTAGTGCCCACTTATAAGGGAGAACACGTGGTATTTATCTTTCTGGGGCTGGCTTATTTAACGCAACATGATGTTCTCCAGTCGCATTCATTTTGCTGCAATGCTAGAATTTCATTCTTTTTTCTAGGAGAATAATAGTCCATGGTATGTATATATATATATATGTATATATATATACATACACTGCATTTTCCTTATCTATTCATCTGATGCTGGACACCTTGGTTGATTCCAAATTTTGGCTATTGTGAACAGTGATGCTATGAACATGGTGGTGCAGGTATCTCTTTGATACAACATATGCCTTTTAGATATATACCCAGTAGTGAGATTCCTGGATCATATGGCAAGTCTATTTCTAGTTTTCTGAGATATCTCCACATTGTTTTCCACAGTGGCTTCACTAATTTACATTCCCACCAATAGTGTGTAAGTGTTCCCCTTTCTCCATATCCTCGTCAGCATTTGTTACTCTCTGTGTTTTGGATTTCAGTCCCTCTGACAGAGGTGAGGTACTATCTTATTGTGGTTTTGATGTGCATTTCTCTGATGGATAGAGATGTTAAGCACTTTTTCATTTATATTTGTTGGCCACTTGTTGTTCTTCTTTTGAGAACTATCTATTGATGTCCTTTGCCTAATTCTTAACTGGATTCACTGTTTTTTTTTTATTGTTGTTGAGTTTTCTAACTTGCTGATACATTCTGACTACTAATCCTTTGTTGGATGAGTAGCTTGAAAATATTTTTTCCCATTTTGTTGGAAGTCTCTTCAATCTATTGGTCATTTATTTTGCTGTGCTGAAGCTTCTGAGTTTGGCATAGTCTCATTTGTTTAGTTGTGCTTTTGTTGTCTCTGCTTTGGTGGTCTTGTCCAAGAAGTCATCTCCCACCCTACTGACTTGGAATGTTTCCACCTATGTATTCTTCCAGCAACTTTGTAGTCTGGGGTTAAATTTAGGTCTTTGGTCCATACTGAGTTGATTTTCATATATGGTGAGAAGTATGGATCCAATTTCATTCTTTTTTTTTTTTAAGATTTATTTATTTATTTACTTGAAAGTCCAGAGTTACACAGAGAGAGAAGGTGTCGCTCCCCCTCTTCGTGGAGGAATGACACAGGACCCTGCGCTGTTTTGTCTGCTCGGCCCTCCCCGGGTTGGCTACCGTCCCTTCCACCTCCGTGGAAGGGCGGCTCCCCCTGCCACTTTCCCCACTTCCGCGGGGGAGCAGCACACCGCCGGCCGGCTCTCTCGGGGGCTGCACAGGTGTTCCTTCAGATAGATGTTCCACGTGCATGTTGTCTCTCTCCTCCTTTATAGTCCTCTTCCACCAATCCCAACTCTGCTACCCACACGCCGAGTACGCTGCTCTCCTCCAATCAGGAGCAGGTCCTACAGTTTATTGGTTGAACTGGAGGCAGCTGTGTAGAAGCTGTTTCCTCCTCTCCTAGCGCCATATTGTGGGAGAGCAGATGCATAGAATAAGTCTCAATTCCAGTAACTTAGTCTAGTCCAAGTTGCTCCCCACAAGAAGGAGAGGCCTTTTTTTTCCAAGCCAAACTGTATCCAGCTTTATTAAAGATTCTTTCCATAAACCATCATGGTATTTCAGGCAGGACATGGGCAGACAATCATGAACAGTATACAACAACTTTCAACTCCCTTCTTCAATGGACGACCAAAATCAGAAAGCCACTATAAAACCCAATGAAGTCTCCACGACGCTCTGGAAAGGGGGAGTTTAGAGTGAGGGCTGACATTTCACATTCAGCATGTTGTTTAACAACTTTTCACAAGCCGACCCTGACTTTCAGGAAATGAAATGAAATGGCAGAATGGTCAATCTGAAGATCCACAATCTAAAGAAGGAACAGCTGCTCTTTTCAGGGCCCCACCTCAGGGGTGTCACTGTGAAGTCCAGATTGCCCATCATGCTCGTACCAAATTGTCTGGGGTTAGGTCCCAACAGGTCTCTGGGCTTGAGGGCATTAAGTCTATGCTGAAGGCAGACGGGGGGAGGAAGAGGGCATAAAATCAAATTTAGTTTTTCCACACCACAGGGTGTGTGCCCTGGTGGCTGTGTCAAAGGCAGGAATCCTTCCTGGGAGCTGAGAGGAAGTCTCTCAAAACTGCAGGGGAAGCTGTTTCCCCCATCGATCGAGCTCCGGAGACCTTCTGTTAGTGACCTCTGCCCCTTCCCCCAAAACAACAATGAAGTGTTCTGTGTGCTAACAACATAGCTTAAAAAAAAAAGTAAAACAAAATTCTTCATTTTTATAAAACTTGATAAAAAACAGTATTTCAAACTGTAAGTCACCAGAAGTACACAGTTATCAAAAACGCACACACTTCACCTGGCATCTCCAGCACCTTCCGCTCTCTGTGCCTGGTCCGTTTTGGCATCTCCATTTTCTGCAGGGTTATTCCCACCCTTGCCAGCATCAGCTTTTCCCTTTTTCCCTTTGGGCACCTTCTCTCCCTTTTTTGCAGGGGCCTTTTTAGGCTTGGGTTCTGGCTTTGGAGGAGCTGGTTTAGCGGACAACCCTGCGGATCTTCTCTGTGGTTCGTCCTTCACCTTGGCCTTATCTCCTTTAGCATCCCCTTCAGCCTTTCTCTTGGCAGTGGCCACAGGACGTAGGCACTGGGCGCAGGGATGCAGTGGCACACGGGCTTTGGTCGGTCCAGGGGTCGTCCTCGCCTCTTCTTCCTTTTTTTTTTTTTTTCTTTTGCCAACATTTTATTTAAGCTACTTGAGTCTAAGTTCTTTTTTCACCATTAGTCTAAAATACCTTTTGGTTGTTGTTAAACTCAATTTTGATTCAAAATCACAGTTGATTCATACATGTGCAGAGTGAGCTATTGTCACCTGATTCCATTCTGAAAATTGCTGAAATCAATGTGGCTACTACTGGCTATCTGGAAGATTTGAAAGATGCAAGAAGAAGCGAGGGAGGGAAGGAAATCGCAAAGGAGAAGGCTGAGGGAGCAATCATACATTATTCTGAGTACTCTGTGCTCACCAGGGGCACAGACAAAAAAGATGACCAGTTAGGTGGGCAGCGCTTTGGGGAAGAGAGTGGGGCTCGGGGAAAGAGGGCAGGCCAGCAACTACTAAGGGTAAGGGGGCTGAGGCAGCCAGAGCAGGGAGAGGTCCTCCATCTGCTGATTCACTCCCCGATTGGCCACAACAGCCAGAGCTGCACCGATCTGAAGGCAGGAGCCAGGAGCTTCTTCCAGGTCTCCCATGCGAGTGCAGGGGCCCAAGGACTTGGGCCATAGCAGAGAGCCATATCAGAAGTGGAGCAGCTGGGTCTCAAACCAGTGCCCATATGTGATGCTGGCACTCCAGGCCAGGGCATCAACCTGCTGTGCCACAGCGCCAGCCCTCAAATTTTATTCTTCTACATATATACATTCAGTTTTGCCAGCATCATTTGTCGAAGAGATTATTCTTACTCCACTGTATGGTCTAAGCACTTTTGTCAAAAATCAGTTGGCTGTATATACATGGATGAATTTCTGGGCTCTCTATTCTATTCCATTGATTGATGTATCAGTTTTTAAGCCTGTCCCATGAAGTTTTAATTACTGTAGCTTTTCAGTATGCTTTGGAGTCAGGAATTGTGATGCCCCAGCTTGATTTTTCTTGTTCAGGATCACTTTGGCTATTCTGGGTCTTTTGTGATTCCATATGAATTTTAGGATATGTCTGTTTCTTGATTTTTATCTCAAGCATTTAATACTCTAAGTTATTCTCTGTGACATCTCAATAGACATTTCTTGGTTATCTTTTAATAGTATCTGATTCTACTGTTAATCTTTTGGTTGCAAGTTACAGAAAATTCTACTCTGAATGGCTTAAGAAAAAAAAAATGAAGTAATCGATTCCTGTAACTGAAAACCCTGTGAGATAGGTAGGGTTGCCAAAGAAGAGTTTCATTCTGAAATTAAAGGCTGGCACCAAATCCAACCCCTCCTTGGCTGCCATTGAGCTGAGCAGCGTCTAAGCTCTCTGTGGTGGTTTTGTTACAACAGCCACACGATTGTAGCAGAAATGGAAGGAAGCCATCATGATCACAGGACAGGAAAGCAATACATACAGGGGTACTTCCAAAAGATCACGGAAAATAGAATGAAAAATTTTGTTGTTGTTGTTGCAACAAATTCTGAACTCCAGGCATATAAGGGATCTTCAAAAAGTTCACGGATAATGTTTCTTGTGAAAAAAACTAGGCATCAATTTTAATTTTTGAACCAAAATAAACACATCTTTTAATTTCATTTTCCATGAACTTTCTGAAGTAGTCTTACACCATTAATCTCTCAAAGAGTTGTAGAGCTAGTAGGAAATTTGGGAATAATTTAGTCTATTAATTTTCACAGGATTTTTTTTTGTTGTGTTTTGTTTTGGTGGGTAACCTTTTCTTCAAACAAGATCTTGTAATGTCATCAAATACAGAAAATAGAATTAAAACTGAACTGCTGGGACCAGCACTGTAGCACAGCAGGTTAAGCCACTGCCTGCAGCACTGACATACCATATGGGCATTGGTTCAAGTCCCACCTGCTCCACTTTCAATTCAGATCCCTGTTAATGCACCTGAGAAAGCACTGGAGGATGCCCCAAGTGCTTGGGTTCCTTCACTCACGTGGGAGACCTGGAAAAAGCCCCTGGCTCCTGGCTTCAGTCTGCCCCAGCCCTGGCCACTGTAGCCATTTAGAGAGTAAACCAGCAGATGGAAACACTCTCTCTCACACTCTCTCTCTCTCTCTCTCTCTCTCTAACTCTGCCTTTCAAATAAGTAAATAAGCAAATAAATCTTTATAAAAATTTTTTTAAAAAAACCTGAGTTACTAAGGCTGAAACAGAGGTGGGGAATCCATAGCTCCTTCCTCATCCTCATTGAGGAACTTCCCAAAAGCACACTCCTGAGCCCTGTAGAGAGAGGGCCCTTACCATCATTTTGAACTTAAATCCTTGATTTACCAGCTGTGCTCCTAACAAAAAATGGAAATGGAACTGAAAGTCTCAGTCGCCTCCCATCTGTAAGCACGCACAGCCCTCGCGCCTCCAGCCAGAGTTGGTCATGGAGCCCAGCCAAGAATGGAGCGAGTTCAAAACAACATTAAGCCTCTGCATTCTTCCAAGTCACCTTCAAGTCTGAGTTTCTGACAAATCTGCAAGACAGTGTTTCTCGGGACAATCTAAGGATTTTGTGGCCACTTTTCCAAGGGGCTCATATTACTCCATGTTTCATTACTGTAATGAAATACCTGAATGGACTATGGATGAAGAAAAGAAGTCTGTTTAGTTCAGGGTTTTGGAGGCTCAGAGTCCAAGATCAAATGGCCCCAGCGGTTCTGATTCTGGTCAGGACCTGATGGCAGAGGTTGTCTCAATGGTGAGAGCTTGTGTGGGAGGAAGAGATCACATCTCAAAGTAGGAAGCCAGAGACTCTGGCATTGTGGTGTAGCGAGTAAAGCTGCCATCTGCAATGGGTGGTATCCCATATGGGTGCCAGTTTGAGTCCTGGCTGAACCACTTCCAATCCAGCTCCCTCCAACTGGCCTGGGAAAAGCAGTAGAGGATGGCCCAAGTGCTTGGGCCCCTGCCACCCTTGTGGGAGAGCCAGAGGAAACTCCTGGCTCCTGACTTTAGCCTGGCCCAGCCCCAGGCCTTGCAGCTGCCTGGGGAGTGAACCAATGGGTGGAAGATCTCTGTCTGTCTGTCTCTGTCTCTTTCTCTCTCTCTGTAACTCTTTAAAAATAAATAATAAATCTTAAAAAAAGAAAGAAAGAAAAATGAAAGAACAGTAAGCCAGAGAGCAATTCAGGGGTTGGGCTCAGGAGTTCCTGGCGAGCTTCTCTTCTGGGGCAGATGCCCCCAATGATGGAAGGGGCCCCATTAGCCCCCCTCCTAAAGGTCCCAGCACCTCTCAGCACCAAACTCCCAACTCATGAGCCTATGAGGGACACAAGCAAGGCATACCCAAACCATAAAGAGGCTGCTGGTGGCCACCACGGAGAGCCTGGGCGCTGGTGAGTCCACAGGCAGCCAAGCAGAGGTGGGTGCTGTCGCAGCCTTTCATTTCCCAATGAAACCTCGTCTGGCCTGGGTTTAGCAGACATTCTTGAACACAGCGTAGTGTGAGAAACAAAGGTTAAAGGAATCCCAGCTGGCAAGGAAGGTTTGACATCCCACCATGAAGGAAAGAGACACTTCCTTTAGTGCACCACAGAGAGTTAAAGCCAACGTTGAAAAAAAGAAATGGAAAAGATAACCGGAGTCACACAGATGCCAATGGACTCCCATGCAATTAAAAACTGCTTTAAAATAAACAAAATGAAAAAGCAACACCATAGGTGACTGCTGAGAAGTAGCCTCCAAAAGCTCACAATGTATTTGATCTGGATTTGTAGCTTAAGAGAAGGGCATGGGAAGGCTCGCACAACTCACCAAGCGTTCTTTCTCCACTGCCATCCATCTTTTCCTCCTGATTTTAACTAAAGCTTTTCTCATGCAAAAGATCAGAGCATAGAAAAAAACGCAAAAAAAAATACATTAAACAAATGTTCTAACACAAAGGTTAAAGGTCACTGGACAGTGAGTAACATTCACAGCTCCATATACACCAGGCTATTGGTAGCACCCATGGACAAATATCATAAGAGCCTGAAGGAGGGGTGAGGCCCCTCCTTGTGAAGAATGATCTGTGGCACCACTGTTGTGGTGCAGTGGGTGGAGGTGTCACCTGCCATGCCAGCATCCTGTATGAGTGCTGGTCTGAGTCCTATCTGCTTTGCTTCCAGTTCAGCTCCCTGTGAATGTGCCTGGGAAAGCAGAAGATGGCCCAAGTGCTTGTGGCCCGCCCATGTGAGAGACCCAGACGGAATCCCAGGCTCCTAGCTTCGGCCTGGCACAACCCCAGATGTTGTGGCCATTTGAGGAGTGAACCAGCTGATCAGGGGTCTTTCTCTCTGTGTCTCTCCGTGTCTCTCTAATACTCTGCCTTTCAAATAAATAACATGTGTCTCTTTCTTTAAAACAAAAGTGATCTGTGAAGGGTCTCATTAAATATGGTTCTCCCTTGTCTTGCAAGAAAATTGTCTCTTCCAATGCTATAATTTCTAAAAGAACCCATCCATAACCTTTTTCATTATGCATTGATATACTGCAACTAAAAGCAATTTTAATTAGCTGAGGGTAGAGATTCAGTTTCTCAAAATGCTCATGTCATAAAAGAAAAATTTCCCCTTGACACTGAAGGAAAAAAAATCAGAGCAAATTAATAGACTTTTTTGTCCCTTTTAAAGCTAAAATCATTTTGTGAGTTTATAACAGGAATATCTTACATCCATCAAGGTTTGACCCGTGGGCTCTAGCACATGGAGAGCGGAGCATCAGGAGGAATAATCTGGGCTGGGGAGGCATTCGCTGTTTTCACGCGTGGGTGTGAAGGCCCAAAGACATCGGTTGCATACCCTCCAAGACCAGGGACGCCCCCTCCCCATCGTTACCACCTGTTCTTGTTCCCCTGTGTTATTTTGAGTTTACTCATCCATCTTTCCACCACACTCCGGGCTCATCAGGCGTGGGCTCTTTCTTACTCCGTAGGGACCCTGAAGGGCCTGAGAGATTGCTCGGCCTTCAGCCATTCAGCACACTGTGTCAGCTTTTCAAGAGCATAGCAGCCAAGGCAAGAAAGTGACCCGCTGAGTGGTAGCAGTGACCTCTGCAAGCTCTGAACTCCGCCATTTTGGCCTTTTTGCTGGATAAGTAAGAGACCAAGCGTCAATTTAAAGAAAGGCTGGGTCCGGAGACTCAAGAGTCCACAGCCAAGCGAGGATTAGAACTGTGGATGAAGGGTCTATCAATCTTGGGTAAAGCAATTTCTCTTCAGCGATGCGTTTGGCTTTTTTCCTTTGCCAGCTAAGTCTGCAACCAGCCTTGTCGGGGAAAATGGCAGCTGAAGAAAAGGAAGAGTGGCCAGAAGAGGGCGCTCTCGCCACGGATATTGACAAGCGGTGTCTTTGGAACGTTACCCCTTCAACCTGGCCAACAGAGAGGCAGCACGGGATTCTTTCCTAAGGAGCTCACTTTGCTGGCCAAGTAAGAAGGGAAAGGAGAACACCGCGGGTGAAAAACGAGTGCAGAAGAATGCCACGGCGAGGCCCGCGCTCCCTCGGGGAGCCGAGCCGTGCGTGGTTCTCGGAGCGCTGCTCGCCACCTCCTCACCGCAGCCTTCCCAGGAACACGGCCCGGCCCGGGAACGCTCTGCACGGCCGACCCGCCCCTCCCCCTGCACTGCCTTTCCCCTCGGCTTCTTCCACTTGCTTCAACACGTCATTGCTCCCAGAGCTGCACCAGGCCAGAGCTCCGGGCTGTTTGCCAGCGGCCTCCAACATTCCGGGCCAGTGCTGTGAGCCTTAGAGGAAGGGCTCTCCCGGCGCCCCTGGGGACGGACAGGCGTTGGCGCCAGGCCTTGCCTTCGCCCGGCTCCCGGACAGTTCCAGGCTGAGGGTCTGCACTCCGGGGGAGGTGGGACTTTGGGTCTCCTCCTCCTCCGAGGGTGACAGTGCACACGATGGCAAAGGCACCAGAGATCGGGAGGGAGGTACCCCCTGTCATCCTGTCCTCAAAGCCCGGCCTTCCCCAAGGCCAGTGCTGTTTGGGGACATTGTGTACTAACCCAAAATGTACCTTTTTCTTAGCCTGTGTATGATTCTGTAATTGCTCCCGGCTAAGGCCCTCCTCACTCCACAGGCTCCTACTGTTTCCCCTGAGCTTGTCCTGGTCCCTGATCAGGCCTTCGCGCTGAACTAGAGTTCTCTTCCTGCAAAAAGACCTGACCCTTGAATTCTTCCACATCACCACCCACAGTTCTTCCTATGACTTACTCCAACCACAGAAGCTTCTGCATTGTTCTGTGGATGTGACGGTGCTGCCTCAGGGCCTTTGCACTTGCTGATTCCTGAGTCTGGAATGATCAGACTCAAGTGATTCACTCTCTCACTCTCATTCAAGCTTATGAGCAAATATCATGCCTCCCCTGACCCGCTCCACCAGCACCCACCACACTCACACTCTATCTCCTTCCTCTGCCGTATTGTTTCTCACTGCACTCATCACTGACTGATGTCACAGCTGACCAGCTATTTCTGTTGGTTCACTTCCGACACTGTATCGGCAGTATCTGGCACATCAGATAAAGAATACTTGCCTGGTTAGTCAGTGACAACACACCTTTCATCCACGCAGCTTCCTCCTGCAGCCCTTCAAGTTCTCCTCATTCTCCCCGCAATGAAACCAACTCCTCTGGCCTGGCGCTCGGAGCTCGCGGGCAGACGCTCTTCCCGCTGTGGCCTCGCTGCCTGTCGCGAGCTGCCCACCTGCACGGCGCCCTGAGCTCCATGCACACCTGGTAACACACCAGCTTGCATGCCTGAGTGCTTCTGCCCTTCATTCTATCACCACCTGTGGAAATCCGCCTCATCTCTCGGACTCCATCTGACGCGCTCCCTCCTCCCAGGGGAGACTTCTCTGCTCTCCCTCCCATCCCAGCCCCTGACAAGTCCTCTGTCCTCTGTTTGTGCATCTTTTCTCGGATGCCCTGTGTTGTGAATTATTTCTCTATTTGACTTTCTCTGCAGGAACACAAATTGTAGGAAGTGGGTATGCATTCCGTGAACTCCCAAGCACGCAGAGCAGGGATCTCAGTCACGTTGGGGGCCGCAGGGGTTAGAGCTTCCATCTGTTATTACTGGGCTGCAAGGGAACACAGGAATGGGTTCAGCCCATACCAGTGGGCAAGGTGGGACTAGGGAACAGGGAGCCACCACCCAGCCCCAGTACATCGTCCATGCTGTTTCCAAACCTTCAGAATTTAAAAGAAGCTGGAAATCTGGATGATTCTTAGGAAGAAAAAAAAAAAACTGTCATCCTAAAATGTCAGAGATGAATAAAGAGATATTTTTAACTGTGTGAGCAAAGCAAATCCTATCCACAGGCAGGATTCGGTCTGGGATTGGACAGTGGTAGGTTTTGAGCTCCTGTAGGACAACTGGACCGAGAGCCAAGTGCTTGGGCAAATGGTTCTCCCATTAGGCACCACTGTCAGAAACGCTGAGGTGAGGATGCTGAGGTGGGGGCAAAACTCCTGACTCCTGTTACCTATAACCCGCCTACCCCGCCTGTCTTCCCAGTCCCTGTGCATCTACTGAAAAGTCACCACTGTTTCCACACCCTCCTCCATTCCCATCTCCCCTGCACAGACCGGGGCAGGCCCTGGCCCAGCACCGGCTCTGGTTCTGCGGGCTGCAGGTAATGGGGGTGAGCGGAACTGGAGTCAGCTCAGAAGAAAGCCAGGAAAGAGATGAGGGGTCTGAAACACAAAGCTCAGGGCAGGCGAGAGGAGCCTGGCAACCCACTTTGCAGGAGGGAAGGTTGCAGGGTTGGCCAGCAGTGGTTTGCAAGTTTATGAAAGGCTCTTGCCTGGGACAGTAATGAGCTGTGCCCCCCACTGAGAACAGAGCAAACAGAAACAGGCTCCAAATGCAGCCTGCGGGTCTGGACGGTGCCTTCCCTAACAGAGGCATTTGTGAAGACGTTTGTATTTGGATACTCTTTCCCAGGGAAACAGTCCTTTTTGCATTCATTATCTGCCCCCTATGGAAAGGTGGTTCATGATGAGTGAGCCACATGCTAGAAGAAATACTTTCATGTACAGAAGAGGGCTGATGGCAGTAACTGTCTTTATTTACCTGGAGATCACTTCAGCCAGGAAGCACACAGGTACCAGGTTCAAGGACAGATAGCTATAAACAGCCATGTTCCCCCAGGTCACATGCCAAGAATGCTAAGTTTCCTGCAGACCATGAGGAGGGCAGACAGCATAGATAAATGGACAGACAGACAGCCTCTTCCTCCAGATGTGCAGAGTCACAGCAGTGAGCCACCCTCCCGGGACAGTGGGCTTGTCCCCATGGCCACCCTAAGGTCGCATTTTCTTAATCCTCTAAGTTGAAGGAAGAGCAAGGATGAGCTTTTGTCTCTAGAACTCCATCCAGCCTGGAGCTATGGTCAACTGGCCTCCAAGGAAGCCCCGGGAAATAGTCTCAGACATTTCCCGCACGGCCCATTTCCTGCCTCAGTCCCCGGAACCTGCTGCTCCTGGGATCCACCACCACCATCAGTTCCATTTGCCAGGAACACTCTCCCCCCACCATGAAGGCTAACCAGACCCAGAGGGTAGCCCAGAATATCCTGTTTCCTCATTGCTCCTCTCCCTTAGGATTTTCAAAGCGATACTGTTTTCTCTTCTCTCTCTCTCTCTCTTTGGATTTTTTTATATTTATAGATAGGTAAGTAGGTAGACACATGTGAGCTAGGATTTTTTTTTGCTATTTATTTATTTAAAAGGCAGAGTTACAGAGAGAGAAACAAAGAGACAGATCTTCCACTTGCTGACTCAGTTCCCAAGTGGCTACAATAGCCAGTCAGGATGAGGCCAAACCAGGAGCCTAGAATTCCCTCTTCCAGTCTCCCACAAGTGTGGCAGGGGCTCAGGTACTCAGACCATCTTCCAGGGTTTTCTCTGATGCATTAGCAGGTAGCTGAATCGGAAGTGGAACAGCTGAGATCCCAATCCGTGCTCCTATGGGATGCCCGTGTCACAGACGGCAGCTTAACCTGCTGCACCCCAACACCAGCCCCCTTTTCCTCTTTGTAAGAAGGCCCACTTTCAGGTAGCTCAGGGGGATGAATCTTGAGGGTGTGCACCGAACAAGTGGCCTCAGAGAAACACAGGCCCCAGGTCGCCCTCTGGGTGCAGGTACAAGCGGCCCTATCAGACGGTGTACGCAGTGGTGCGCTCAGTCTCCTGTCTCCTGCCCTTTCCACCACTTCTCAAGGTTATTTCTGAGCCTGGTGCTGTCTCATTGTGTTTGCTTCCTGTTGGACTTCCAAGGGCTTTGGTTTCTATTTTAGCACTTTTAGTTCTTAATTAATCAGAACAAAATGCCAGCATTAAATCAAGAGAAGTGCTTGGTTTTGCTTTATTTCACAGGATGGGACTACATCTAAAGGAGAGTAATTAATTGTAGATGATAAGTTATTACTGGACATCTGGAATCAGGAAGAAGTAGCCCAGGGATTAGAAAAGCTGACACACATGAAGGCGGCTTGAGACCCTGAGTCTGGAAACAGCTAACGGGGCGGTTGGTCTTCTTGCTGTTGCTTTAGTGCTGTGATGCACTGGACTGGCTCAAATAGCATAATGAAGGGATAGGAGAGTAGAGTTAAATTATTTATTTGATATTCTGTCACATAAATGTTGGAGTCAGTTGGAGTTCAAATCCTAGATCTGCTATTTGCTGTGAGAACCCAGCCAGGAAATGATAACCTTTAAAGTAAGAACACCAACCTCCAAGGTTTTTGTAAAAATGAATTCTGTAAGGCATAGCCTACACATAGCAGCTTGTAGCACATAACAAGCTTTTGAAAAGTGCTAACTACAGGGGCTGGCGTTGTGGCACAGGAGATCAAGCAGCAACCTGGGCACCCACATCCTACATCAGAGTGCTGGTTCAAGTCCCAGTTACTCCACTTCCAATCCAGTTTCCTGCTAAAGTGCCTGGGAAGGCAGCAGAGGATGGCCCAAGTGGGAGACCAGGATGGAGTTCCTGGCTCCTGACTTCAGCTGAGCCTAGACCTGGCTGTTATAGCCATTCAGGGAGTGAACCAACAAATGGAAAATCAATCCATATCTCTCTCTCTCTCTCTCTCTCTCTCTGTCTCCTTTTCTGCCTTCTGCTCTTTCAGATAAATAAATCTTTTTTTAAAAAGTGGTAACTATTATTACCATTAAAGCAGCAATAACGACGTCAACAACATGTTCACCCTCAGTAGACTTCTCAAACACACCTCGCGAGATTCTAATCAAGCTTAGCTTGAGAGCCGACATCACATCAGCACCCTGAAATAGCAGGGCAAAGCTAGCCCAGCAATTGGCTCAGGTGTGACAATTCCAGGGTCTTTCACTGAAGTACAGGAGAATATACACTGTGTCCTGAACAACCTCTTTTTTATATCACCCTCTGCTATGGTTTGAAGCAAGACCCCACTCCCACATCCCGGCAAAACTCAGGAGTTTAGTTCTCAAAGCAAATAGGGTACCAACAGGGTGGAAGCTTAATTCAGTTATTTAGGGGTGGAGCCTTTGGATTAGGTCCTTGGGGTACAGCCTTGTGGTTCAATCATGGTGGTACCATAAGAGACCACACAGACATCCATGTTCCCTGTCTGTTGCCATGTGATAACCTGTGCCCCCTTGGCACTCTGCCAACAAGACCAGCATATCTAGAGGTGGGACCCAATCTTGACCTGTGAACCTCCAGAACTGTGAGCCAAGGTAAACCTCTGCCCTTTATAAAGTTAGGCTGCCTCGGGTGTTTCCTGGTGGGGAATAAGGGCTGCCTAATGCACCTGCCTAGCACCTGGTCCCCTGATTCCTCCTCCTTCCAGCAGATCTCTCCACGGGTATCTCTGCCCTGCTCCAAAGTTACTCCTCCTCTTGCCCTCTCCTCTGTAATCAAAACTTTCTCCTTCAGGATTGTGATTTTTTTTTAAGGTGGTAGGAAAAAAATGTTACCTGCTTCTTCATTAGCCAACTGAGAAAATACATGGACTGTTCTGAACCATAGTAAACTGTTTAGATAGGCATACCGCTAAAATCCTTGGATTCCACAGAAATTCACAATACTGTGTGGACCCCAGGTTTATGCAAATTGCATGTAACAGAGTTTTTTAAACTGCCCCCCACCAATAATCTACACCCACTAATCTCTCTTCAGTAGACTATGTGCCATTTAAAGATATCTGGGGAGGGGCCGGCGCTGTGGCAAAGTAGACTAAGCCTCCACCGTAGCACCAGCATCCCATATGGGCACCAGTTTGTGTCCCAGCTGCTCCTTTTCTGATCCTGCCATAAGCTATGGCTTGGGAAAGCAGTGGAGGATGGCCCAAGTACTTGGGCCCCTGCGCCCACTTGGGTGACCTGGAAGAAGCTCCTGGTTCCTGGCTTCAGATGGGCTCAGCCCCAGCCATTGAGGCCATTTGGGGAGTGAACCAGTAGGTGGAAGACCTTTCTCTCTGTCTCTCCCTTTTTCTGTAATTCTGCCACTCAAATAAATAAATTAAATCTTTAAAAAAAAAAAAAAGATATCTGGGGAAAACAGGTAACACAAAGGCCAGAACAATACTAAGCTCCTCGCCATCTCATTTCTGGATGGTAGCTGATCCCCAGCCCACACAAAAATGTGACTGGAGGATTAAAATTAGGGGAGCACCTGTTGAGGATGTTGTTCAACAGGCCAGGGGAACATGGGAAGCTATGGCCTAGGGTTACTGAAAGCACGACAAGCTTTCTAAGCAGACTCTGACAATAGCCTGGGCACCCCAAGGCTTCTGGGAACATTTGCAGGACTCGGGCTGGGGAAATCTGACCTGAAGATGGCCCTTGCCAATAAGGCAGCTTTGGAATTTGGTGGCTGATTTGCCAAGAAAAGGACCATCCATGGGACCGATGGCTCCATAAGAATCCAGTAATGGAGTTATGTGCCTACGTCACACAGCAGACAATTATATTCTCTATAGGTCACGTCAGGCAGCAGTCAAGTGCTTTATGATGTATTCATTCATTTCAATACAGTCAGCAGTGATGTTACACAGTGGTTTGGATCAAGAAAAGGCTCAACAGCATTTGAAAAGAAAAAATGTGTTTTCTTAAGGAGATTATTTTGCAAAACCAAATGAATGCATATGAGTTCCTTCATTAAACTGTAAACTAGTTTGGCAGGTGATTCTAATATGCTCCTAGCACAAGGGGGAATTAGAGCAATTGAAACAGTGGAAAGCAATGAGCTACAGGTGTGCCTTGCTTGGGTGTTTGGTCTCATTTGGATTATGGCAGGCTATGTCAAATATGTTTCACGAAGTTTGTAGTAAATCATTCCAATAATTATAATTGGAGTTTCTAAAAAGCACTGAATAGTTATATAATGGCTTAAGAGAGAAAATCGGGACTTTCGGGTCATCCATTCACAGTCAATGGCTTCCCAATACACCCTCCCATTCCAAAGCTGCTCTCCCCTCCTTCCAAAAGAAAAGATGAACCAACCACAGAGGAAAAGAAATGGACTCTTACAGTATGGCAAGAACCCAGAAATAAGCACCAGTGGAGCCCACAGGGGCTGTTCTGATGCTTACGAAGAAGGTTGACCTACACGAACCCCAAAGCTGCCTCCTAACCTTGAGCTCCTGTCAGCCAGTATCTAAAAGTCAATTCTTGGAGGTGGCATTGTGGTGTAGCAGGGCAAGCTACTGCTGCAATGCCAGCATCCCATATGAGTGACAGTTCATGTCCTGCTGACTCCTCTTCCAATCCAGCTCCCTGCTAATAGTCTGGAAAAGCAGCGGAATATGGCCCAACTACCTGGGCCCTGCCACCCACATGGGAGAGCTGGAAGAATTTCCAGGCTTCTGACTTCAGCCTGGCCCAGCGCTGGTCATTGTGACTATCTGAGGAGTAAATCAGCAGATGGAAAATCAATCTCTCTCTCTCTCTCTCTCTCTCTCTCTCTCCCCCTCTCTCTCTTACTCTGCCTTTCAAATAAATACATAAAACCTTTTTTAAAGTTATTTCTTCTAGGATGATCCATTTTCAAAGATAACTCATCATCTTCCATCTCCTCCTCTTCCTAAATTAGCCTGTTTTTTGAACTTGCTGTTTTATTCATTTAATTCATATATTTATTGGGAACTTAAAAGTGCCATGCACTATAATAGGTGCTGAGAATACAGCCATTAAAAAGAGAGGCAAAGTCATGCATAGACACCATTACATTTTACTAAAAAAGATAGAAAATAACAAAACAGATGATTATATAATACACTGTCAGCTGAGGAAGCATTATATGAAGAAGAATCAAGCAGGTTAAAGGAAAGTGGAGCCGGAGTATCCCAAGGTGTCTGCTCTGACGAGGGCACATCTGAGCAATTTCTACAGCTTAGGCTCTCTACCCTAAAAATTTGCAAGAACATTGGGAAGAGTCATATTTTAATATTTAGTGCATTATTTGAGCACTCCAATGTTTAAAAAGGTGACATTGGTTTGGATCAACACAGCTCCAACCATTGTGGCCAACTGGGGAGTGAACCATCAGATGGAAGACCTCTCTCTGCCTCTTCTCTGTGTAACCCTGACTTTCAAATAAATAAATAAATCTTTAAAAAAAAAAGGTGACATAAATTAATGGAGAGGGCCAGGTGGACTGCAAGTGAAGGCACAAGTCAGGGGGAGAGTGTTCTGAGCAGACTGGCAAGTGCAGAGAATTCGAGTGGCAAGACTTACCTTGCCCAAGGAACAGCAAGCAGACCTGCAAGGCTGGAGAAAAGTGAGCACGTGCAATGAAAGGCAGGGCACAGCTCTCAGTTCCTGTTCTCCTGCAGGCTGGAAGCTGCAGGTAAACTACAGTGCCGTCCACTCCTCCCCTCTTTCCTCATCCAACCACATTCAACTATCTTTCCTAAAGGGCGATTCTCTAAAATCATCCCTTCCCTGCTTTTCTTTCCTCTCCCACCTTAAATTAGGCTCCATTCACTATCTGCCTGCATTATTCAAGAGCCTCTAGGGGCCTGTGTTATGCCATAGCGGGTTAAGCCACTGCCTACAATGCTGGCATCCCTTATGAGCACAGGTTCACATCCACTTCCGATCCAGCTCCCTGCTAATGCGCCTAGGAAAGCAGTGAAAGACGACCCAAGTACCTGGGCCCCTGCACCCATGTGGGAGACCCAGATGAAGCTCCTGGCTTTGGCCTGACCCAGCCCTGGTCACTGTGGTCATTTGGGGAATGAACCAGAGGATGGAAGATTTCTCTGTCTCTCCCTCTGTCTCTGTAACTCTGCCTTTCAAACAAATAAATAAATTGTTTAAAGAAAGAACCTCCCAATTAGCCTTCCTCCATATTGTATCTCCCATTGCTCTAATCAGTTAAGCTTCCAGATTAATCTTCCTAGAACATTGCTTTCATCACATCCTTCCCACCATTGCATTGAAATATTTCAGCATTAGCTATAGAATAAAGAGATGTTCTTTAGTCTTCCCCTGCCTCAGTCTGACCCAAACGTCTTTGCCCTGTAACTCCATTTTCACCTTAAAACTCACATGCCTATAGTCTGCCTAATCCCTCTCAACCCTTGCAGCCCAGTTTAGGACCATATTCACCTATTCTGAACAGCCCAGCCCAAAACAGACTACCTCCTTTCTTGAACAACTGGAGCACTAAGTCATGCATACAGATAGATCTCCCACTGATTGCTTAATACACAGCACTGAATAAGGCCCACTGCATCCGCTGTAGTCCTGCCTCACCAGTTAAATCTGCTGAGAGCAGGAGCCAGGTCTTACTCATCCTGTGCATCATTCGAGTGTCACATATGTTCATGCCATAATATACATGATAGGGAGACGGTAAATATTTTCAACAAGAGACTTCCAGGTTGCCAGGCATCGAACTGGCTAAGAAAGCAATGAAATAAAAGGATCAATGTATCTGCAGCAAAGAGGACTGTCCAGTGCGAAGTCCTCTTCCTCATAATAGGAAAGATGGCTAGGTCAGCAGCATGCTCACAAAAATCTTTATTTTGCTCATCCCCTATTTCAGCAAATAGCTAAGAAACCAGCTCTGAGCACTTATGCTAAGCCCTGAGCATGTGTACTTGCAAACTCTCCAGGAAAACACCATCAACATGGGAGAATCAAATGTGCGAAACCCAGAGATGTGTTTCTTCAGTCTCCTAAACCACTGGCCAAATGTTGGGCAATAGCAACATTTTGCCCACACAGAAAGCTTCCCAGAGTGCCAATAAAAACTTAGGCAAAGCTTATAAAGCCTGCATTGTCATAGAGAAAATATACAGTCTCATTCTCAAATCGAAGTTTCCAAACAAGAGGCTAAAGTAAAAAAAAAAAAAAAAAAATTAGCACTGGATGCCTGATGGCCTTGCAGAGTTGCCCAACAGAACTGAACTGTCTGGGCAGTGTTTTATGTGGATTTTTTGAAGTTAGCACCTGCCAGATTCTTTGAAGTCCTATCTTTCAAAATAATAATCATAATAAAGTTAAAAATAACAGATGCAGGAATTCTGCATTCAATTCCTATTTCACCTACCTCCAGCAGGAAGAAGCCCTTGAAGGGAAGGGGGTGGGTAGAGCTGGGCAGTGAATCACCCCCTTCCAGTTGGCACCCCTGTGTTTCTGTCCCCCAACCCTTACCCTTGGAAGTCCAGGCTGCCCTGTCTGCTATTCTGGTGAGGGCTCAGGACAAGCCTTGCCCCTGGCAAAAGTAGGGACAGGCTTTACTGGACATGAGGAGCACCTGCTCTGCTCTCCTCCAGGTCCTCTCCCTGGCCGAAGCCTAGAATTCCACTAGTAGAGTGTAATCTCTGCATGTGCCTTCCTTCTCTGTGAACCTGTAAGAATTTAGAGGAAGGATAATAGCATTTACTGTCATTTGTATCATAGTGCAAAGGTCAAAACTCCAGTGTTTCCAGCGCCAGATTAGGAGGGAAATGGAGCCCAAACCAGCTCTAACCCAATTGAGCCATGCAACATGGACCTGATGCTACTAAGCCTTTTGACTACTGAATCCAGAAATCCAGAAAACATGTTTGCAACCTTGATAAGTACAGTGCAGAAGGAAGAGCTGAAACCCCCTGGTGGTAAAGTGTCCTTTACCACCAGGGAGGACACTCAGGGAGAAGGAACACTTCGCGGGGGGAGGACACTTCAGGGAGAAGCCAGTGGTCGGAGAGTGAGTTGAGAAGCTTTGTCAAAGATGAGCTCTGATGCAGCCTGCCCCAACTTTAAATCTCATATCAACCAAGAGCAAATGCATTTTTCAAGACATACATTTACCCAGCTTTAATAGTTCCCTTTCCAAAAACTAATCAGCAAAATCTCTTGTGCATTTGCGAAATAATACAAAATTACTAATTCCTCCCAATAGCATTGTTAGCCCGTTTTATAGCCAAGGTGCTAGAGAAAGAGACATAGTACAGAATTTTATATCCAGTTCTGTTTATTGTGGCATCCAGTGAGCCATGCTGCATTCCTAATGTTCAGATAGATGTCCGAATCTTACTTTGGGCCAAAACAAACCGATTGATTGCATCTGAAATAGCTGTTCTGTTAAAAAATTGGAGTAATTTATAAACATAATGGTTATTTCCTTATAGAAAAAGAACGAAACCCATCCCTAACCTATGCTCACATATGATGTTCAGCTCTGTAGGCCCAAATGCAATTCCTGACCATCAGCCATGTCAGCACTGAGTGCTTAATTCAGGCTAATATATTGGCTCTTTTTAACTGGACTATTAAGTCCATTATCATTTAATGAAACAATTTTAACTTTATCCCCAAAAACACTCCTTATGCCTTCCCCTCTACTCCCTAAAGGCACAACAATGTAAATTTAAAAGAAAAATAACTACGAAGCTTTGCTAAGTGCAAATGATAGCCACAGACCAGGTTAAGTCTTGAATTTCTGTTTCAATACAGGCCACATTTGATTTTTTACTACAAAGATAAACCCAAGCTGGCAATTACCCTTTACTAACCCTACCAAATAATCTCAGCATGAAAACACTGGTATTCTCCTTACAACAACATAACATATATGGAAATAACGAACATAATTTCAGAGTCTTAATAATCCATTTCACAATTAGGGTGTGAAACGTTATCTTTAAAAATACCATGGTAGTTCTTTTTCCTTTTCAGCAGTCTCAAAGTGAAATTATAAAAACCAAAGTCCTTTACAGAGTTTCAGCTGCCCCTGTGTCACAGATATGCATATGGAACACAAATGGGCCCAAATGCTCTTCAGGTGTACTTTTCTCTGCTACCTTCAGTACACACACACACTAGTTTAAGCCTTCACTTGTTCTGAACATAAAGTCTGAATCTTTTATAAATATGTTTTACCCAATGCCTATTTTGATACGTCTAAGGTAGAGAGAAGTGAAATTGGCCTCTTTATTAAGCTTTGCAAAAATAAGTTAACATATTCTTATTAATGTTTCTTAGTATAACGCCACTTTCTGAACAATTCTTAGGTCTAACCATCCTGTATACACCTCTCCCAAAAACAACGCCTTTGAAAACAGTGCCCCTCAACAACAACAACAACAACAAAGGTACAAACATCTGTAACTTACAATCATGGTTTTGGCAAACTTAGTTAATAATCTAATGATTAAAAAAAGAAGTCCCAGTTTTTTAACACCTGTCTTAAAAGACCTCAAATGGCAGCTTTAGGGATTTGAATACCTTTGAGAAGCTTGCACATCTAAAGGAGTCAGCGGGACTGATGTGGTTGAGGCACTAAGCGTTTGACGTGGCGGTTGTAGGGGCTGCAAAGGCACCACAGTAGGAAGCAGCTTTCCACGGACTTCAAAGCACCCGGCAGTTAATTATCCAGCTTTCAGGAGCAGCATGGACTCACCGTGACAGCTGTTAGGCGAGGACACATGGGCACCTCCACCACTGAACATCAGCCTTCACGTTGTGTCATTGTTCGGCTTGGATCAACCTGGAAAGAAATGCTTACGGTCTCAGCTTGGTTCAATTCAAATGAGCCTAAGAGTTTTCCCAGATGGTTTCTCTGCACAGGCTTCTTTCTCACCCTGGAGCTTGCACTTCGCCATCCCCTGCTAGAGCTGCAGGGCGTGCTGCTTGCATATGCTCCTGCTCCATTTTTTTAATGCCACACAGGGGGCGCATCCACATAGCAGCTCCTCCCTGTCATTACTGAACCCAACCTGGAGGCTTGTGACTTTGGTGAGCAAAGAAAAGCCTCTTCTTTAGGAGCTCTTCCAATCTCTCACCCTCCCTCATGCCCTCCCTTTTCCCATCCCTCCATTCTTTCAACTGACAGCAAAGATTGACTGTGCCTTGTGCTTAACAGGTGGGATGTCTTCGGGTGTTCTCCATGGCTGATCAAATATAGTGGGCCCAACAATTACTTGACTAACATGAATCCGGGCGGGGCCCTGCTTGCGCACCGTCTCCCAGAGCATCAGCTACTATCTACAAATCTCGGCAGGAGTAGCGGTGTTCACTCCTGGGCTCCTGACACCACCTCCAAATCAGACTGTGGTCAGAACTGTGCACTTGGCTGGCACCTTTGTCGCACCAGAACTCATCTTTCCAGGGCATGTGTCCTCAAGGAAAGAAGACACACATAAAAAGCAAAGTATACATTCCTTTGATGGGACTTGCTGAAGACAGGAAAGAATAGTCTTTGAAAGGGGCAAAGAAGCGAGGGCTAGGACTGCAGGGATCAGAAAGCTCATTAGGAAAGAGCTAAAAGAAGAAAAACTTCAAAAGGAAAAGAAAAAAAATTGACATAATAAACATTTTCCTATGAAATAATCATAATAATTGATATGCTCTCACCTAACATCATCCCTTTTAGAAAATTTCTACTTTTAGTACTCTAAGTTTGTGAAGTCTTGCTGCTTAAATTGGAAAAAAAAAACACTTAAACAAAAATCCCCAGCAATCTCTGACCTCTTATTGCCCTGTATTTCTAAGCCCATTCACTTTAATCAGCCACATACTGTTCCTTGACATGTCCAGAGGCCCAGATGAGGCCTTGCTGATTTTGAGCAGTTGGTAACTATGTGCAATATATGCAGAACCAGATTCTGGGGACTTCAAGAATCCAGAGCTCTCCTTGTCCCTCCACCTCTGGGACACAAATATCAAATGCTTTCATCTTTCTGGCGTGCAAAATGTTTTCAAGCTGCTTACAAGATGGGTAATGTGAGTGACTGGACAAAAATACCACACATTTTTTAATTGTCTTTAAACATGTTTCTCTGTAGTTTTCAGTTCATCTTATATTAGCTGCTGAGCAGAAATTGGCTTTGTTTCTTGCAGTCAAATTACAAAACAGGCATAAATCTCTAATATTCTCGGTTCCCTGTAGTGACTTTGCTTTGCTCTGGGAGGGTCTGAATATCTCAAAAAAGCATCACTACATAAATTCCCAACATGCCAGGCTGCTGGCCAAAATACTCAAAGGTGATAGGCCACAGCTGCTTCTTTCTTCTTGGGAAAAAGGTGTGGGTCACTGGATACTCAACAAATGTGTGATTCCTAAGTGTTGAGTCTCTGCTTTCTAAGGAGCGCTAAGTCGACTATAGCAAATCAGGCTTTTTTTTTTTTTTTTTAAGAAAAAAAGATTTAATTATTTATTCAAAAGGCAGTTGCAGAGAGGCAGAGGCAGAGAGAGGTCTTCCATCCATTGGATCACTCCCCAAATGGTCACAACCACAGGAGCTGGGCCAATCCAAAGCCAGGACCCAGGAGCTTCCTCTGGGTCTCCCACGTGGGTGCAGGGGCCCAAGCACTTGAGCCTTCTTCTACTGCTTTCCAAGGCCATAATAGAGAGCTGGATCAGAAGTGGAGCAGCAGGGTCTCAAACCGGTGCCCATATGGGATGCTGGCACTGTGGTGTAGCAGGTAAAGCCGTTACCTGCTACACCACAGCTCCGGCAGTTTGCATAGTTGACCAGACCTAGATTTTCTGGGCTAACTAAAGCAGTATTCAACCAATGTATCATAAAATCTCAGAATGGTAACTTACTTCAAAAATCATAGGGACCAAGGCTAATGTAGTGCAGTGGGCTAAGCCACTGCTGGTGACACCAGCATCCCATATCAGAGTGCCAATTCAAGTACTGGCTGTTCTGTTTCCCATCCAGCTAAGGCACCTGGGAAGGCAGCAGAGAATGGCCTAAGTACTTGGGTCCCTGCCACACATGTGGGAGACCCAGATGGAGTTCCTGACTCCTTAGCCTTCAGCCTGGCCCAGCCTAGGATATTGTGGCCATTTGGGGAGTGAACCAGCAAATAGAAGAACTCCTTCTGTATTTCTCCACATGTCCCTCTCTCTATCATCACTCTGCCTTTCAAATAAATAAAAGAAATCTTTAAAAACCAAGTGAAAAAACTATTTTGTCCAAAGATATGATCCATAAATGACCCCCATAATATCCCTAGCATATAATTATATGCATGAACATCTCTGGAGAGAAGATTCTACTCTGTGTTAAAATACTCTACATAAATGATAGTAATAATTAATATAAGATAAATAATATGTAAATAGCTACTATACCTTACTAACAAAAGAATAGTCTAATCGAAAAAATATAGATTATGAAAAGAAACATGGATCCCAAACAAATTTATGATGCAAAACAGTAAAACTCCTAGTAGAAAACATAGGAGAAAATCTTGATGGCTTTGGGCTTGACAATGATTTTTTAGATGCAACACAAAAGGCCATAACCCATGAAAGGAAGAATTGATAAACTGGACTTCATAAAATTTAAAAATTTCTGCCCTGCAAAAGATATTGTCAAAATAATTAAAACACAAACCACAGACTAGGAAATATTTGTAAAAAACATATCCAGACGCTGGCACTGAAGCATAGCAGGTTAAGCCACCACTTGTGGAGTTGGCATCCCATATGGGCACCAGTTTAAGTCCCAGCTGCTCCACTTCTTCCCTTTTTTTAAAGATTTATTTATTTATTAAAAGGCAGAGTTATGGAGAGACAGAGAGAGAGACAGAGAGAGAGATTTTCCATCCACTGATTCACTCCCCAAATGACTGCAATGGCCAGGGCTGGGCCAATCCAGTGCCAAGAGCCAGGAGCTTCTTCCAGGTCTCCCATGTGGGTGCAGGGGCTCAAGGACATAGGCTATCTTCCGTTGCCTTCCCAGGTGCATTAGCAGAGAGCTGGATCAGAAGTGGAGCAGCCTGGACTTGAACTGGTGCCAAAGGGATGCTAACACTTCAGGTGGCGGCTTTACCTGCTATGCCACAGCTCCAGCCCCTCAGCTGCTCTATTTCTAATCCAGCTCCCTGCTAATGCACCTGGGAAAGCAGTGGAAGATGGCCCAAGTGGTTGGGCCCCTGCACCCATATGGGAGATTTGGAAGAATCTCCTGGCCCCTGGTTCCTGGCTTCTGGCTTCAGATTAGCTCAACTCTGGCTATTGTGGCCATCTGGGGAGTAAACCAGTGGATGAAAGATCTCACTCTCTCTCTCTCTCAAATAAATTTTTAATAAAAATAAATTTTTAATAAAATTATTTCTTTCAAATAAATAAATCTCACAAAAAAAGGAAAACAAATCCATAAACTGTACTTTGGAAATTATATTTACTAAATAAAAGCTTAAAAAAAAAGGAAAACGAAAGACATCTAATAAAGGACTATCTCCAAAATATACAAAGAATTCTAAAAATTCAACAAAAACCAAATAACTGTGGGGAGCAACTCGGACTAGACTAAGTTACTGGAATTAAGACTTATTCTATGCATCTGCTCTCCCACAATATGGCGCTAGGAGAGGAGAAAACAGCTTCTACGCAGCTGCCTCTTGCCAACTTGAGTGATGACCTCCAGGAGCTGATCCTGCTCCTGATTGGAGGAGAGCAGCATACTCGGCGTGTGGGCAGCCGAGTTGGGATTGGTGGAAGAGGACTATAAAGGAGGAGAGAGACAACATGCACCAGGAACATCTATCTGAAGGAACACCTGTGCAGCCCCCGAGAGAGCCGGCGGGCGGTGTGCCGCTCCCCCGCGGAAGTGGGGAATGTGGCAGGGGGAACCGCCCTTCCACGGAGGTGGAAGGGTCAGTAGCCAACCCGGGAAGAACCAGCAGCAAACCCGGGGAGGGCTGAGCAGACGAAAGAACAGCGCAGGGTCCTGTGTCGTTCCTCCACGAAGAGGGGGAGCGACAAATAACCCAATTTATTTGTTTAAAGATTTATTTATTTATTTATTTATTTGAAAGGCAGAGTTACACAGTGAAAGGCAGAAACACACACACACACACACACACACAGATATCTTCTATCTACTGGTTCACTCCCCAAATGGCCACAATGGCCAGAGCAAGGTCAGATGGAAGCCAGGAGCCAGGAGCTTCATCGGGTCTCCCACATGAGTGCAGGACTCAAGGAGTTCTGATTTCCCAGGTGCATTAGCAGGGAGCTGGACTGGAAATGGAACAACTGGGACATGAACCAGCAGCCATATGGGATGCTAGCATTACAGGCTGCAGCTTAACCCACTATACCACAAATGCGGCCCCCAAGCAACCCAATTTAAGTATTGGGCCAAAGATCTTAATACATACTTCACCAAAGAAGATATAGACATGGAAACTGATCACAAGAAAAAAAATCCACATAATGTGTCATCATGGAAATGCAAATTTAAAGAATGAGTAAAATCCAGAACATTGACACCAAATGCTGGTGAGGCTGTAGACTAATCAGAACATTCATTCATTGCTGGTGGAAATACAAAATGATACTGCTACTTTGGAAGACACTTTGGTAGCTTCATAAAAAATTAAACATATTTTTAACATAAGATCCAGCAATTGAGCTCCTTGTTTTACCCAAAAAGTTCAAAATTTATGCCCACACAAGCCCCACAAAATGGGTGTTAATGCTTCCTTTTTCCATTATTGCTAAACTTGGAAGTAACCAAAGTGCCCTTCAGAAAGTGAGTGGCTAACCAAACTGTGGTGCATCCAGTCTACGGAATATCATTTAGTGCCTAAGAGAAATGCACTATCAAGACTGGTGTTGTGGCATAATGGATTAAGCTGCTGACTGTGACACCAGCATCCCAAATGAGTGCCCATCTGAGTCCTGGCTGCTCCACTTCCCATCCTGCTCCCTGCTAATGTGCCTGGGAAGGCAGAAGAAGTAGGCCCAGGTCCTTGGGCTCCTGCTACAGACATGGGAGACCTGGAAGAGTCTCCTGGCTCCTGGCTTCGGTCTGGCCCAGCCCCAGACATTGTGGCCATATGGGGAGTGAACCTGTGTATGGAAGATCTATCTTCCCCTCCCCACTCTGTAACTTTGCATTCAAATAAATGAAATAAATTTTAAAAAATAAATAGGTATCAAGCTATGAAAAGACATGGAAGATACTTAAATGCACTGAGTGAAAGAAGCCAGAAAGATAACTTTCTGATCCCAACTAGGAATCGTCCTGGAAAAATTAAAACTATGGAGACAGTAGAAAGATCAATGAGGCCAATTTTCCACCTTCCTGAAACCAATAAAAGTTTTTAAAACATCTTTTAGAGTCTCCAAGAGGAAAACACAAACTCTAAAGTGGTTGTTAAGGATTGAGGAGAGGGCAGGGTGGACAAGAGCATCAGGGTTCTTTGGACAATGAAACTACTCTGATTCGATAACGGTGGCTGCAGTCATCACACACGTACCCGCATGGGAGACCAGGAAGAAGCACCTGGCTCCCGGCTTCGGATCGGTGCAGCACCAGCCGTGGCGGCCCTTGGGAAGTGAACCAACGGAGGGAAGACCTTTCTCTCTCTCTCTCTCTCTCTCTCTCTCTCTCTCTCTCTCACTATCTGTAACTCTACCTGTCAAATAAATAAATAAATAAATGTTACCCAGACTAGATTTTACAAGTTACTTGATATTTTGTGATAGCAATATAAAATGGACTCAGCCATCTTTCCTACACTTAGCAAGCCCATTTCTATATTGAAACACTACCCTAAGAAGCTAACTCTTTCCATAACATTTTTTATGCTTCATCTTAGCTAGAAGCAGCGCCATGGCTCACTAAGCTAATCTGCCTGCGGCACCGGCACTCCGGGTTCTAGTCCCGGTCAGGTCACCGGATTCTGTCCCAGTTGCTTCTCTTCCATTACAGCTCTCTGCTGTGGCCTGGGAAGGCAGTGGAGGATGGCCCAAGTGCTTTGGCCCCGCATGGAGTGACCAGGAGGAAGCACCTGGCTCCTGGCTTCGGATTGGCGCAGTGCACCAGCTGTAGTGGCCATTTGGGGGGTGAACCAACGGAATGAAGCTCTTTCTCTCTGTCTCTCTCTCACTGTCTAACTCTGCCTGTCCCAAAAAAAAAAAAAAAAAAAAAAAAAAAAAGTAGGATCCACATTTCCATCTTGTTGAAACTCATAAAAGCATGTGGAAAATTTTATAAAATCTCTGCTGGCACCGCGGCTCAATAGGCTAATCCTCTGCCTGCGGCGCCAGCACCCCGGGTTCTAGTCCCGGTCAGGGCGCCAGATTCTGTCCCGGTTGCCCCTCTTCGAGGCCAGCTCTCTGCTGTGGCCAGGGAGTGCAGTGGAGGATGGCCCAAGTGCTTGGGCCCTGCACCCCATGGGAGACCAGGAGAAGCACCTGGCTCCTGCCATCGGATCAGCACGGTGCGCCGGCCACAGTGCGCCAGCCGCAGCGGCCATTGGAGGGTGAACCAACGGTAAAGGAAGACCTTTCTCTCTGTCTCTCTCTCTCTCACTGTCCACTCTGCCTGTCAAAAAAAATCTTATAAAATCTTGAAAGAAGAAAAAGTAAATGCTAAAGGGATTTGGATCCCGGTATTAAACTCTGTCTTCCATTTGTTTTTTCCTTACGTAAAACTTCACCTTGTACGCCAGCCATCAGTCTTGAATAAATATCTGCTGTTTAACTGTGAAGACTCCATGCCACAAGAGTCCACAGGCCAGGAACACATCATGCTGTGTGTGTCACAGGTGGCTTGGAAACCACCAGCTCTCCTTACCAGCCGAGCAGCATGCCTGGGAGTTGTGCATTGCAGGGGCGCCGGCCTTCGACAGCATTTCCCCCTTACTTCAGAAAGCAGCCAAACATCTTCCTAGATTTCTTTCCAAACCAATTTGCCCACGACACCTGTCAGGCAAACTGTTGGAAGTGATATCTTTGATAAAAGCTGTGTTTTTGTTTTTTCTGGTGTAGTACCTTTCTTATAGATATCCCTCTGCGAGTTTCATATCTTGGTGAATTCCATTCTAGCCCAACACACAGAATTACTTCAGGGTTGGTGGCTAGGCAGTTCTGCCTCAGGTCTTCATGCTTCCAGAAAGGGCCGCACTTGGCTGACAACAGCAGAACCTGCCAAAGAGTTCACATGCTGATTTTCTGATAGGCCCAGAGAGGTTAGATACCATCACTCCTAAGCTTTCCTCCAAGCCAGAAGCTAGCTTCCTCCAGATGATCACCCACAGCCAAACTGCTTTGGCTGCAGCCCCCTGCTTGGCAACAGAGTGGTGTGGGATCAAGTTCTGGTGACAGCTTTCAGCTCTGTAGTATTCAAGGGAGATCCTGGGCTGCAGGAGGGGTTTTCCGGACACAAATTGGCAAAGCTCAAGGTCAGTCAATGCTGCATGGAGGCAGTCTATCCAGATCCCTTTAAATTATTGATTGCAAATCTCTTCCAGCAGACAGACCATTAGCAGCCTATGATTCCAAAGATTTGCTGATGGAGGTTAATACAGCAGACACTTTGGTACGTTTTTTAAGCTGTTCACATCTAAGTTAAAAATTTTTAATTGTTCCATAGAGCAAAGCCCACAATATTTTGGGGAACTGAATATCTTCACCATAAATTCCAAAAAAACAAAGAACCTGAAAGTTCATCAGAAGGAAAAGTTTAAGCCATCAGAAGCTACTTGAAGGGACTTTAGGCAGCTCGTGGAAGAAGAGAATTAAAGCATAATACAAATTTTCATGACGTTTTTGCACTCATATTTAAGAGCCTCGTACTATAAAATAGATGTGAGCAAGTACTTTATAACTCAAGGAACATACTGATTTGTGTGGAACAATAAAGTGTCACTTGTTAGCACTTTTAAAAAAATGCCAAAACACATATTTGGAAAAAAAAAAAAAAAACAAACTTAACTACCCTTTAAACAGTTTAAGTATCAGTACTGAGCAAATTTCTACTTCTACATAAACATCTCTTCTATTCATGAATGATCACAACAGCACTGGGGGTATTCACAGTTCACAGAATTATGTGTTACTTAACAGTCCTCTGTTCCTCAATCCATAGAGCTTCTGAAAACATGTTGCTTTATTAAGAAGCTTGTTTTCAAAAATCTCCAGTAATAATTTCAGGCAAAACTATACATTAGAGTATTTACATAGGACAGAAATACCTCTGGACACAAAGTCTATTTACTGGCTCATAAAGGCATATTCACATGGAAAGTAAACAGTTTCTTAGTCTCTTGGTTTCATCATCTTTGTGTACAAAAAATGGAGCTAATAATATCTCCTGCATATGACTGTTGGAAAGATTAAATGAGATCATACATTCAGTGCCTGTTCCTTGCTGTCCCTCATACTAATTAGCTCTCAAAATAAGTGCCTCTTCTTCTCCAACCAGAACTTATTTTTCTCTTTAATTATAGGTGAAGCAGTACTTTGTCTTCTGAGAAAGGAACTCCAGACAGATGGAGATATTTCAAGGGTTCAGACCTTCCAAAACATCACTACGCCTTTGTTCAAATGACCTCTCCCCAGTACCAGGAGTAAGTGGTAGGATCTATTCTAGGAGCTGTTTGGGAATGACTGGGAATGAAGCAACATGTTTCCTTGGAGACCAGCTTTGTCACGACCTGGGAGCCTTTGCTCTGTCTCCCTCCCACCCTCACTCCTTCTCTGCCCTCCCACGATCTACAGCCTCTCAGGCTCCCTCTGGCATGATCTGTCTTCTACTTTCTCTACTTACCCCCTTTTCTCTTTTGAATTGGGGTCCTGCTTCATATATCCAGTGTCCATTCATTCCCACATTTCTTCTATATCCAAAAAAGCAGATGGTAAAGCCTACTTAAGACTGCTTACATCAGCAGTGACTATCTCAGGGCTCCTACATTTTACGGAATTTCCTGGTCCTACTCAAATTTCACCGAAACAGCAGCATTCAGGAAGACCTCACGCCCCACTCTTTGTAGTAAAATGACCTTGAGCAAATTCCTAACTTCTTGGAGTCTCAGTTACACCATCTGCAATAGAAGGGCAAGAATCTCTCATATGCTGAGGCTGACACTGTGGCGAAGTAGGCTGTCACCTACTTTGGTGACAATGATGTTCTCAGGCTCCATGCTTTCTGGTCTTCAGGTTAAACTCCTGGAGCTGATAGAATCCTAAGACTCTGTCCTGTAATGAACCTGAGGTCATCTTTTCCAATCCCTTTCTTTTTTAAAAAAAATATTTATTTATTTATTTGAAAGTCAGAGTCACACAGAGAGAGAAGGAGAGGCAGAGAGAGGTCTTCCATCCACTGGTTCACTCCCCAAACAGCCGCAATGGGCAGAGCTGCGCCAATCAGAAGCCAGGAGCTTCTTCTGGGTCTCCCACGTGGATGCAGGGGCGCAAGGACTTGGGCCTTCTTCTACTGCTTTACCAGGCCATAACAGAGAGCTGGAACAGAAGTGGAGCAGCCAGGACTCGAACTGGCACCCGTATGGGATGCTGGCACTGCAGACGGCAGCCTTACCCACTATGCCACAGCACCAGCCCCTCTAATCCCTTTCAAGGGAAGCCCTGAGAGCACCTGAGCTGTACACAAGCTCAATCAGACAGCACAGACACTAACGGAAAGTGATTCTCTAGTCACACACTTGTGTTTATGCCCCCTTCTTTCTCAATATACTGTGACTAGATCTGAAACTATCCCAGGCCATAGCCAATTCTACATGAAAACAGTAACTCCCATTCTTAATGATCTCACCCAAATTTGGCAATAAATTTTGGAAATTAACTGCCAATCTTATGAAGTTAAATGTACCATACTATGTGACCCAGCAATCTTTGTACTTGAATATTCATGGCAGTTTTATATATGAGACTCAAAAGCAGAAGTAACTCAAATGTCCCTCTACTGGCAAATGAATAAATACACTGTGATATTCATGCAAAAAACTTGTTGCTCAGCAGTAAAAAGGAATGAGCCATTGATACACTCAATAGAATAAATCTCAAAAACATTATGCTAAGTAAAAGAAGTCAGACAGAAAAGACTACATATTCTATGATTGCATTTGTATGACATTATAGGAAAGGCAATCTATATTGGAAAGAAATCAGACTCTGTTTGCCAGAGGCCAGGGGAGGGAGATGGGATTTACCATCAGGACACAAAAGGGAATTTTGGAGGATAATTGTGGTGATGTGATATGACTGTATTGGTCTATTCATAGATCACTGAATTGTATGCTTTTTTATTTTAAGGTTCATTTTATTTATTTATTTGAAAGGCAGAGTTACAGAGAGAGAGAGGAAGAGATGAGAGAGAGAGAGCTTCCAGCCTCTGGTTCACTCCCCAGATGGCCCCAATGGCCAAGGCTGGGCCAGACCGCAGCCAAGAGCCAGGAGCTTCTTCTAGGTCTCCCACATGGGTGTGGGGGCCCAAGGACTTTGGCCATCCTCCACTGCTTTCCCAGCCATTAGCAGGGATCTGAATGGGAAGTGGAGCAGCTGGGACTCAAACTGATGCCTGTATGGGACACCAGCACTGCAGGCCACAGCTTTACCAGCTATACCACATCACTGGCCCTGAATTGTATGCTTTTAAAAGGTGAATATGGGCAGGTTCCTGGAACTTTGGGTTTAGGCACTCCTTTGTACACCTGCATCCCATATTGTAGTGCTTGAGTTCGAGTACCACCTCTGTTTCCAACTCAAGTTCCTGCTAATGCACACTCCACACATCTTGGAGACCCAGATAGAGTTCCTGGCTCCTGGTGGTCTGGTCTAGCCCCAGCTTTACAGGCATTTGGGGAATGAACCAGTGGATAGAAATCTCTCTCTCTCTCTCTGTCTCTGTCTCTCTCTCTCTCTTTTCTCTCTCTCACTGTGGTGGAATGAGAAGGCCATGCCAAGATGGCCGCTGGCAAACAAGCATCAGTTACTCAGGAATGGCTTCGAACGCACCTGGCAACGGAGCCTTCCTGGCAACAGGCTGTGATTGGGTGACTTCAAATACTACCTGGCAACAGGCTGTGATTGGTTAGGGCATAAACCGCCCCTTGACCGGATTGGCTGCCTTGGCTATTTAAGCTGCTGTACCAACTGAAATAAATGAGTCTGTGGGCTGCTCTCCTCTGGCCTGCTTTCACCTGACTCCTAGGGTCTGTGTGGTGACTCTGTGCCTCTTGCCCATACCACGCTCCTCCTCTCAGAACAAATCCACAGCAACATCTGGCGCCCAACATGACAGAAAGAGACAGCGTGTCCGACTCAGCAAGGTCCCCCCTTGATTTTGGCAAGTACACCCCTCGGTGTTTTGTGTGCTGTTCGGTTCTGTGAGGGTGAGCACAGAACCCCCTCCTACGCTCCTTTCCTTGTCCTTGTCCTTTTCCTTGGTCTAAGTGACCCCAGGTTAGGCACACACTGCCCAGAAGCATAACACTGCTTCTCGGCTCCTCCTTTTACTTTCAATTCACCCAGCGAACTGATCATCCCAGAATTCGGAACCAAGTCATCTTCCCTCACTCGAGAGAGGTGACGTTCTGGAGACACGGTGTGGGCATACGGCCTTGACCTAACGAATCAAGGAAGTCCCCCACTAAGCACAGGACATACGTATGATCTGATATACCACTGTCTGTTCGTCTAACGTAGGGAACCCCCTGCAGAATGCCATCAGCTACTGAGGTGCTAGGAATTTGTTTTGTTATGGCAGCAGTGCTGTGCGTGTCTTTCCTTTGGCTAGAGTTGACATGGCATGCTGCTCTTAAACACTCAAACATGGGAAAATACCCCCCTCTCAGAATCCCACGCAGATTACCAAACATGGTGAATCTGTGAGTGATAAGAGCCTGACATTCCAGGCGTCTGCCTCACAGACAACAGTTGATGACTTATGCAGAGAGAGCTCCAACAGTGAAAATGACATGACAGCAAACAATGTAGCAAACAATGTAACAAACAATGTAGCAATGCCTAGTCAGCCACCCCCCAAATACTCCTGGGATAGACACAGACTACCTCCAGACAATAACTCACGAGAGGTTATCCCATCCACACCCAGTGAGGATCCCCACATTTGTGGCAGTCCTTGGGCACCCCAGGCTCTCAGGGCAGCCGCTAGACCCCATCCCATCTGCATGTTTGCCATTAATGTAGGAGCGGACACAGAATTCAGGCCCTGGATTCCAACGCCCATAGAAAGGCTACTGCTAACCAAGGGCCGAAGATATGCTTTTGTCTTTCCAGAGAATGTGGGACAGCCCATTTGGGTAACAGACAGAAACATCAAGCCTGCAACTGACAGTCAACCAGAACCAGCTAAACAAGACTGAGAGAGACCTCCTTGTTAGCAGACGCACCTGCCCTATCATCCTACCCTGAGAAACTGCCCATAGCCACATCTGTTACTGTTTTATACCCCACTAGCTCTGGTCAGCCGCTCAAACAGCCCATAGCCTGTGTGCAGTCATGACATTCCTGACTACCATTGTTCCTCATTCCTTCCCTCATCTGAGCAAGCACTCCTGTAGTCTCCCATTTTGAGCGCTGGATAATCAAAGACGGGTAAGATCCCCTGGGGTACAACCCAAGACAGGCACAGCCACATACGGAGACTATATGGAAATGGGGTCAACAGTGGTACGGCCAAGAATCATGCCTCCTGTTGCTCAAAAATAAATGAAAAGGGGGAAATGTGGTGGAATGAGAAGGCCATGCCAAGATGGCTGTTGGCAAGCGAGTGTCAGTTACTCAAGAATGGCTTTGAACCCACCGGGCAATGGAGCCTGCCTGGCAACAGGCTGTGATTGGTTAGGGCACAAACTGCCCCTTGACTGGATTGGCTGCCTTGGCTATTTAAGCTGCTGTACCAACTGAAATAAATGAGTCTGAGGGCTGCTCTTCTCTGGCCTGCTTTCACCCAACTCCCAGGATACATGTGGTGACTCTGCACCTCTTGCCCCCACCATGCTCCTCCTCTCAGAATGAATCAACCACAACATCTCACCCTGCCTTTCAAATAATTAAAATAATAAATGGTTAAAACTAAGTAATTAATTAAAAGCAAAATTTTAAAAAGTGAATTTCATTGTATGTAAACTTAACTTCAGTAATCTGACTTTAAAAAATAAGCCACTGCTGGGGCTGGCACTGTGGTGCAATGGCTTAAATCCCCAGCCTGCAGCGCTGGCATCCCATGTGGGCGCCAGTTCTAGTCCCAGCTTTTCCACTTCAGATCCAGCTCCCTGATAATGCACCTGGGAAAGCAGTGGAAGATGGCCCAAGTGCTTGGGCCCCTGCACCCAAGTGGGAGACCCAGAAGAAACTCCTGGTTCCTTGCTTCAGATCGGCTCAGCTCTGGACATTGCGGCCATTTGGCAAGTGAACCAGAGGATGGAAGACCTCTCACTGTGTGTCTCTACCTCTCTCTGTAATTCTATCAAATAAATAAGAATAAATCTTTAAAAAAAAAAAAGAATAAGTAACTGCTAAAGACAGTCTCTTAATTTTTACTCTTGTAACTAGCTAATTTAAGTGATTTAACTCATCAACTAAAACATCACAAATATGGTAACTAAAGTTCAAAAGGTGAAATACAGTTAAGCATTCAGAGTTAGAGATCCTGGACAATTTTATCCTTTTTTGACCACTTTGTTATTATGTTACAGGTAGAATACATAATAAAGATTGAACAATCAACATAAAGATAGGATTAAGTGTCAAAGGGATCACATAAATAAGACCAGTGTCTACTAATAATAATTGATAGAATTAAAAAGGAGAGAAGGATCCAACATGGGAAGCAGGATACACAACAGACTCATAGGATGGCAAATGCCCTAAATAGCGCTCTGGCCTCAGATTCAGCCCTCTAGGTATTCAAATCTAGCCTAAAAGCCCATGAGAGTTTCTCAGGCATGAAAAACCAAGGCATTGTGGCAAAAAATGACCTGAATGAAAGATCTCTGTGAGTGAGATCCCAGTGAAAAGAATGGGCCATCAAAGAAGGAGGTACCTTTCTCTGAAGGGAGGTACCTTTCTCTGATTATGGCCTTGTCTAAATAAGATTGGAATTTGTGAACGCAAGAGGCTTCCATAGTCTTGGCAGCTCATGACAAGAGCCTTGGGTGATTACTGATGTCATAAATAAGTGTGTCAATTGTTAAATCAACAACGGTAGTCACTGTGCACTTACTCCCCATGTAGGATCTCTGTCCTTAATGTGTTGTACTATGAGAATTAATGGTAAAACTAGTATTCAAACAGTACTTCATACTATGTGTATCTGTGTGGGTGCAAACTGTTGAAATCTTTACTTAGTATATACTAAGTTGATCTTCTGTATATAAAGATAACTAAAAATGAATCTTTTTTTTTTTTTTTTTTGGACAGGCAGAGTGGACAGTGAGAGACAGAGAGAAAGGTCTTCCTTTGCCGTTGGTTCACCCTCCAATGGCCGCCACGGACGGCACGCTGCGGCGGGCACAACGCGCTGATCCAAAGGCAGGAGCCAGGTACTTATCCTGGTCTCCCATGGGGTGCAGGGTCCAAGGACTTGGGCCATCCTCCACTGCACTCCCTGGCCACAGCAGAGAGCTGGCCTGGAAGAGGGGCAATCGGGACAGAATCCGGTGCCCTGACCAGGACTAGAACCGGTGTGCCGGCACTGCAAGGCGGAGGATTACCCTAGTGAGCCACGGCGCCAGCAAAAATTAATCTTAATGAAGAATGGAATGGGAGAGGGAGTAAGAGATGGGATGGTTTTGTGGGTGAGAGGGTGGTTATGGGGGGGAAAATCCACTATAATCCAAAAGTTGTACTTTTGAAATTTATATTTATTAAATAAAAAGTTTTCAAAAAAAAAAGATTGAACGATCAAGCAATTACTTTGTTTTTAGGATTTTTTACTAATTATAGAGGGGTATTCCCATGCCACTCTAATTTATGAAATCTTCATTATACTGACAAATCATTACAAAACCTCCAGAGCCACCCAAATTGAGCTGAAATTTCATCTTTGTTCTATGCCCACTTAAAACCCTTTTATCATTTAATCATTTACTAATTAATTCCCTATTTCTCTTCCACTTCCAGAGGGTCTCAAGCAACATATAAATAAGTCAAGCAAGGGTAAAAATGGGGGAAAAGTTAAGGCAGATAAATGCGGGATGGACAGCCTACATGATAACTACTAGAAATGACTGCAAATTTTGATAAGTTTCTAAGTGGCCCAAAAAATGGAGAAATAGATATTGCTATAAGACTCAAATATCTATAAAATGAAAAAAGTAAGTATTGAATAAATGCAACATTTATTCTGATAGCAAAAACAGTGTGAAGATTTTCCCACAGATCCTCCAAAAGGGAAAACTGCCTGGCATAGACATTCTTGAAGCCATAGAGAAAGCCATGAGCTTAGTGCCTCTCTGGGGAGGAGAACATGGTGACTAGGGAAGCACAGGGTTACTTTTCACTTTGCACATACTCTTTTGTAGCATTTGAGCAGTGCATAACCTACAGTTTACTAAAGGTGCTGGGTTCAAATCTCCACTCTAAAAATTACTAGTTGTAGAATGTTGGATGAGCCCTGTGCCTCACCCTTAAAGTGGGGATCAGAGAATATCTGCCTCATTAGATGTCTGGGAAGGTTAAATAAATTAGTACATAAAGGAAGCTTGGTATCAGGTAAGTTTAGCTGTTGCCAACAACAATACCAAAGTGCATTTTGTAAAAGCTGCCTTGGGAAGGGTCAAGAGAATGTGGCTTCATGTATAAAGCTCAGTGATAATTGGATTTTAGTCAAGAGTACGAATTCTGAGTATCTCTCAGAAATAAAAAAAAAAAAAAAATTAGCTGCTATGCCTGATCTGCTATGCCTGTATGCATGCAGCTAATAGACGCACTGTGTTTGGGTTTTGATATGTGTTTTATAAGGCAATGCATGACAAAGCATTGTTGAAAGAAATGAAAGAATACCCCAGTAAATGAAAAGGCATCCCTTGTTCACAGATCAGAAGACTTAAGTTGCTATGTCGGCACTACTCCCCAAACTGACCTACAAATTCAATGCAATCTTTACCAAAATCCAGGCTTGCTTTATGGCAGAAACTAAACTAACCCTAAAATTCAGTTGGAAATAAGAGGCGCCAGAATAGCCTAGACAGTGTTGAAAACAAGATCACAACTAGAAGACTCCTTTCCAATTTCAAACTTAGCATAAGTTGAGCATCCTAAACAAATCCCGCCCCCCTCCAAAAGTCCAAAAATTTTTGAGCACCAACTTGATACCACAAGTGGAAAACATACCTGACCTCATGTGACAGCTAACAGTCACAACACAGATGCACAATACACAGTTTTATCCAGCATTTATAAGGGGGAAAAAAAATTCCCAGCCCTCTCACACAATGTCTTTTCTGAATATGCCCAGATTCCCTTCTCACAAGCATACTCACAAACCCAGGGACTCTGATGTAAGATGTGGGCATCTAAACTGCTAGCATAAATGCCTGGCCCTGAAGAGATTGCTGTAAATGTCAAAAAAAAAAAAAAAAAAAAAAAAAAAAAAAAAAAAAAAACTCTGCAGAGAGCCTATGGGTGGAGAGGGTTAAGAAAAAGTGAGTGTGTATTTGGCCAAGTAGCTAAGATGCTAAGATGCCCCAAGTACCATATTAGAGTGCTTGGGTTTGACACCGGGCTCTGGCTCCCCACTCCACCTTCTTGCTAATTAAGACCCTGGGAGGCAGCAGTAGTGGCTCAAGTAATTGGGTTACAGCCACTCAGGTGGGAGAAAATAGGAGAAAGCATTTATGTTTATCTACAGCACAGAAAGTAAAGCTGTTAGAAAAACTAGACAGTGGTGTAGTGCAAAATGTCCTATAGAAGAGCCTGACGTTGGAATGACCACCACATGTGACTTGCAGAAATCAAAAGATAAACTGATGCAGCTCTTTGTAGAAAGTGATGAACAGGAGCTAATGAAAAGCAGAAAAACAATGCCTAGAACTAAAAATGAAAGTCTGAGTTGTGTTTTCAAGAAGCTGATTTGTCAGCTTTGCAGTGAACACCATGCCACTTAATGCTATTCTGGGCATGAAACAATGCAAAGATCTATCATCATGAACTGAAAATCGAAGGGACTTTAATATTCAATAGGCTGGCTGATGGCTCAAGTAGTGGGGTCCCTGTCACTCACCGAGGAGGCCTGGATTGAATTCTCAGCTCCTGGCTCACCCTGGCACTGTCCCAGCTGCTGCAGGCAGTTGGGAGTGAAGTAGGGGCTGGAGATCTATCTCTTTCTCTCTGCATTTCAGATAAAATTAACTAATTTGTTAAAACACACACCATCATAGGCGAACACTGAAAGCTTGCTGTTGTTTGTTGCTGTTTAACAGCTGACAACAGAGGGATTGGTGATGACACCCTGCTGCTGAGTCATCTTGAACACCTTATTTTTTTCACTGTATGAATGCTATGACATATTTTTTACTATGAAGTACTTATGTATGAATGAGTACAAGAAACTCATTGGTTATCCTTAGCAGATAAATTCAGTCAGGAATGACAGTGATGCCAAACCACCACAGGAGTGGCTGAGATGGCAGTGTCTTTACTTTCTGATGGTTTAGTATATACAAACTTTGTTTCATGCACAAAGTTGGCAAAAATAGTATAGAAATCCTTCAGCCTATCTACACAAGTGGCATATGAAACATAAATGAATGCTGGGTTTACAACTGGATCTTCCCCCCAGTGTATCTCATTATTCCAAAATATTCCAAAATCTGAAAAAAATCCAAAATCCAAAACCCAAAACACTTCTAGCCCCAAGCATTTCAGATAAGAGATACACAATGAGTACAAAGCTACAGAAATCAGTGGTAAACTAGCATTAGGATAGACATATGGATTGATGAACAGAATTGAGTCCAGAAGTGGAATGTAATCACATTTATGGCCAATTGATTTTTTTTTTTTACAAAGATGCCAAAACAATTCAATGGGGAAAGAGCATTCATTTTCACAAATGGGGCTGGGACAACTGAAATTCACATGCAAAAGAAGGAAGTTGGATGCCTTCATATCTTACAAAACTTAATAAAAATTCACTCAAAATAGGCAGTAGACTTAAACTTCAGAGCTAAAAGTATACAACTCTTAGAAAATATAGTGGTAAATTGATGACTTTTGGTTAGGCAATGATTTCTTAGATATAACATCAAAACTATAAAGAGCAAAAGAAAAATACTAAGACACTTTGAAGTTTGTGGAAAATCTACATTACAAAAAAACTATGAGAAATAAAAAATAAGGGAAAAAAAACTATGCCCAGATTTCAAGATTGTTTTATACCAAAATAAACTTATCTTTTAATTCCAGTTTTTGATAAGCCTTTGAAGTGCTCTCACAAACTGGACTATTTCAAAGTTTAAAACTTGTGTGCTGCAAACGATACCATCAAGAAGGTAAAAAGTCAACACAGAATTGGAAAATATTTTGCAAGTCATATATCTGATAATGGATTTGTATGTAGATTATATAAAGAACTTTCTCGACTCAGTTATAAAAAGACAATTCAATTTAAAAGATGAGCAAAACATTTGAATAGACATTTCTCCTAAGAAGATACACAAGTAATTATGAAAAGAAGCTCAAAATCACAAGTCATTTAGAAAATGCAAATCAAAATTATAGTATCACTTCAAACCCACTAGGATTGCTACAATCTAACAGACCATAATAAGGGTTGGCTAAGAAATGAAGAAATTGGAACTCCATACATTGCTGGTGGGAATGAAAGACGATGCAGACATTTGGAAAACAGTCTGGCATTTCCTGAAATGTTAAACAGAGTTACCATATGATATAGCAATTCTACTCTTAGTTTATATCTAAGAGAAACAAAAACATATGTCCACATAAAAAGTTGGACACAAATGTTCATAGAAGCATCACTTATCGCAGCCCCAAACAAGAAACTACCCAAATGTCCATCAATATGCTTATCTGTGATAGGTAAATAAAATATGACATATCCATAATGAAATATTATTTGGCGAAAGAATATCAACAGATGTCTAACACGGGAGAACCTTGAAAACATTATGCTAAGTGAAAGAAGCCAGTTACAAAAGACCATATTTAGGCAAATCTCAGCAAAGAAATGGATACAAACAAAGTAGAGTAGTAGCTGCCTGGGACTAGAATTAAAACTAACTACTCATGGATATTAAGCTTCTTTTGAGGGTAATGAAAATGTTATAAAATTAGACAGTGGCAATGGTTGTACAACTTTATGAATATACTAAAAAAAACTTAGTTGTATACTTTGATTCAACAAAAACAGTTGAATTTTACCATATGTGGATTACCTCAATAAGGATTTTTTTTTTTTAAGGAAATACAACTAGTCACCAGGCTGCTGCAATTTATGGAATCTGGATTCCAGTTCTTGAGTGGAGAATGCACTACTTTCAGGCTCCAAGGATATTATATCTGGAAGCTAAAGTTTTGATGGAATTGGACAGAGCTGTGATCATTGCCAACAATCTGAGTACAGATTTTATATGTCATTAATTAAGGACAACATTTTAAGCAGTTGGTGAACTAGTTAGTCCGTGCGTCCGGCCAGATGTGGCACATCCATTTCCAGGGCTGTCCATGGGAAACGCTGGGACCTCAGGTCAGCAGGGTATCCTCTGCTCTGGAATGTAGTTCCAGGTCAGTTGTCCCACCATCAATTAGTGCAAGTGCTCAAGGGGAGGCCAACTGATTTCAACATTATCTTAAACAAAACCATAATTAGGAAGGTAAGCATCCTGCCAAAACATTACATAACACATTCCAAAGGCAATTCAAAATGAATTTTGGACCAACCATGCAAATTATACACGTGTAGCACAGCTTTTAAAGGTTAATTGTTATGCATATTTCTGCTTGTACTACTTATGTAGTGTACAACTTTTTTTTTTTTTTCACTTCAATTTTCCCGTTAGGATTCAGTAATTCTGCAAGTTCAGACTTCACAAGAAATAAGGTTCACAAGCCAAAGTCACAAACATGTGTCTATCTGTCCATTGCCTTCAATGCCTTATAATCCAAAACATCCAAATAACACCACTTATAGCTTGGTTACCACCTGGGAGATCCACTCCCTAAAAACTGAGTCAGGATCTGCATTTTAATAAGATCCTCAAGCAACTTGTGTGCACATTAAAGTTTGAGAGGCTTTGCTCTCACATCCAACTGAAACTCCACACAGAGCAACCTCAGGAGAATTAGGCGGTGGGTCATTATGAGTAACCTTGATTAAGAACATTTAAGAGCAGCTTGTAGAAACCTCAAAATGTCCCTATCTGATTCAGAGTGATAAAAGCTATAAACTTCCTGTTTTAAATTTTTTTAAATGTTATTTATTTGAAATGCAGAGAGACACAGAGATAGAAATATATTTTTCATCTACTGGTTCACTCCCCAAATGCTTGCAACAGCCAAGGCTAGGCCAGGCCAAAACCAGGAGCCAAGAACTCAGTCTGGTTCTTCCATAAGGGCATGTAGGGACCCAAATACTTTAACCACAACCTGTTGCTTGCACAAGTGCACATTAGGTAGAAGCTGGAATTAGAAGTGGAGACAGGATTCAAACCCAGGCACTCTGATATGCAATGTGTGTGTCACAAGCAGTGTCTTAACTATTGCAACTTAAGCCTGCCCCTGTAAAGTTTCTCTTTACATAAATATACATCCATCCCAGGAAAGAAGGCCAAGGGGACCCCTTTTATTTAAATATTGGGGGTGGTAGAGCAGAGAGAGCTTGTTCCCAAGGGAAGTATTCCCATTTTTTTTTCCCAGTTGTCCCTGGTTCTTCCTTCTCACTTTGCTCTTTTGCCCCTGAGGGAAGCCCAGCCTGACACACTTCAGGTGGAAGTTATTAGTGGCAAGAGAGTTCCTGGGTGGAATATGGAAGCCTCACTCTGGGTGTACCTATTGTAATTGGGAATTCAGTGGTCTCCAGGCCATGGTGGAGAGAGGGGGTCTGGGAAGCACTCAGAAGAAGCCTCTGCAGGGTGATATCTAACATGATGATTCTGGGTTCTACCCTGAGTTTCTAACTCAGGAGGTTTGGGTTGAGGCCCTGAAATCTACATTTCAACCAGTGCCCCCAAATGATTGTCCTGTAAGAATGCCAGTCCCACACATAAGGAAACAATGGCATACATCAACTTACCATGGGGTTTCCAGTCTTGATAAACCCATCCTAAGCTGCAAATACTGTAAGTCAAACATGCATTTAACACACACCCAACCTACTAACATCCCAGCTTAGCAACACTACACACTGTCAAGTCTCGGTTGTCACTTTCATGAGTGCATGGCTGACCCGGAGCTGCACTGGCCACTGCTGTCATGCATGGTAAGAGAGTTGTAGCCCGGGGCAGGGGTGGTGTGGGGTTGGTGGATCAAAATTTCAAAAAGTATGGTCTGTACTGAATGCATATCACTTTTACAGTATTGTAAAGTCAAATGGGTCTATGAGCAGGAGAGAGGGCAGCACCACCTTTGCAAATAAATCACTTGTTCTCAAGCACCTATTTCATTTCTTGAACTGACTGATGTTGTCAACTTCGTGACTGGCTTCCAGGAGCCTGGTAGGATCACCCCACATTTACTGAGTATCTTTTGCAGGCTTTCCACTGTGTTTGGGCTGGGAAGCAGCAAAGGGTGTGATCACATTAAGAGAAGTGTTTCTCAACTTCCTAGAAGCATGACAAATGGACCATTTCAAGATTTGTGAAACAGTTTGACCAAAAAAAGTATATTACCTAACCACAGTTACCATATTTACTAACCTTTTGGAAGCACCAGTGTGCCAAGAACAAACAAGGCTTTCTCAGTGGGAAGGCTAATTCTGCAGCCCCGCTGCCAGGATTCAGATCCCACCTTCTTCACTCACATCCGGGCTTAGAAAAGCAATTTAACTTTTCTGTGCCTTAGTTTCCTCATCTGTAAAGCGAACGTAGAACAGTTACCTGAGTTATTACAAGGATTACATGAAGCACTTAAATATTTAACTGATACAGACAGTTCCAAGAATCTAAATAGTGCCCACCGAGTATTTGCCGTATCTTTCCATCAAGGCCACAAAACTATTCTGGGTACACCAATTCCATGGGCGGATTTGCAATTCGAGGTGAAAAAAAGGGAATTAAAATTCATGTTTAATGAATTAAGCGGAGCGGAGGAGTTATGCTAACTGGATAACAGTTGGTTGGAGAGTTAGAGCTCCCTAACCCTTGACTTCTCTGGAAGCCTGAGGCCACACTCCGCCTGGGGTCTCAGGCTCAGCCGGGACAGGGAGGCCTGGCAGGAGTGCGGGGAGGCGCGAACCGCCGCCCAGCCCCAAGGCAGGTGCGGGCCGAGGCGCGGGCCCGGACCGCGGAACCGCCGGCCGCCGCCCCCCGCCGGCAGCGCCAGCCGGGAGGATGCAGGCAGCAGCGGGGAGCGTGCGCGGCCACGTGACGGCCGCTATAAGAGCGCTCGGGGCGGACGCTGGGCTCCCGCCGCGCCTCCTCCCGGGCCGCGCTCCCCTCCCCGCACCCGGCTTCTCCGAGCCACTAACCTGCGGCTGCAGCGGCCGCCCGCGCCCCGGCAGCACCATGACAGGTACGCGCCGCGCCGCCCCGCGCGCGGCGGGCTCGGCCCCGCCGCCGTCCCCGGCTCCTCGCTCCGCCGCCGCCCCGGGCGAGTTCCCACAGGATCCCGAGCGCCGCAAAGTTGCCGCGGACCGCCGCGCCGCGGCGCGCAGGACTCGGAGCAGTGCGGCGGAGCCGGGGGCCCTGGGCCGAAACCCTGCTCCGGCTTCCGTCTCCTCGCCCTTCCTCCTGCTCTCGCCGTGAAGGGCGGGCGGCCCAGCAGCTGCAGCGGGGCTGAGTGGGGGTGGGGAGCCGGGGGCGCCAGGCGGCAGCCCCGGGGCGCAGAGGGGGCGCGGGGTGCGTCCGCTGCCTAGCCGGCAGGAGCCCCCAGGCAAGGGGCCGCCCAGAGCCGGGACCCCTGCGGCCTCGGCCCGGCTTCTCGGCCGCCCGCCCCGGCCCTGGCCGCCACGCCGAGCCTATTTTTAGGCCTTTGGGGCCGGGCTGCGGGGAGCCGGCAGCCGGGCGAGTGTCCCCGGGGGCGGGCCCCGCGGGTGGGAGGGCGCCGGCCTCAGCTTCACTTGTTGCAGGGCGCTGCGGCCGCTGGCGAATCTGCCCCCCGCGAGGACCGGGAAGCTGGGAAGAAACTGGCCCTTCCGTGTGGTTGCGGCTGATTGCCGGGATGGTATGGCAGTTGAACTGCCTGCCAATCTTTGCAGGTGTGACGGAGCTCAGTCGCCTTTGCGGACGTGGAGCTCCTACCCAGCTGTTGTGGGTCTGTCGTTTGCTAGGTGTGGTGTTGTAGCCTGGGTGCTTCAGCGTTTGAGCACTTGTCCCGCCCCTTATTTAATCCAGGAATTCACCCATATTTTGCTTCCTTGAATCCTGCTGTTAAACTTTCTCCAAGACCTGCGGGACGCTGGACCACCTTTAAGTTACAGCAGGACTCCTAATGCCCAGATTAAGTATTTTGGATGCAGACTGACTGACACGGTACTGCCTTAGGGCAGGTGGAAGATTAGAGCAGCAGGCACAGGCAGAGGTGGGTGAGCCTGACAAGGGGCAGGTGGCACTGCTCCCAGGGTTCCTCAGTGTGATGGGCTTGGAAGCCCGGGACCCGCCAGAGTGGGCCATGCCAGTCTTTTTGTAACTTAGAAGTCGGCCTGTCCTGAAAGAGGGCTCAGCGATAAGAGGATGCGGCAGTCCTACGCGAGAAGATGGCTCTCAGGCCCCGCACCTGCAGGATACGCTGGCCCACTCGGCAGCACACAACCTTCTCCCGCTCCTCCATGGAACTGCCCCTGCCGCCAGCCTCCACGTTGGAAAATGGGCAAGGGAGAATGACGAAACCCAAGACGGAGAATCCATGGCAACATGTCCCAACTCCCTGGTTGGGCAACAGTGCCCCCAAGTGACCCCTGCCAGAGCCTGCTCCTCAGTCATCCTATACATTTGGATGCCCACCAGCTTGCTGTTAAAAAAAAAAAAAAATTCTCCGCCATGGAGCATGCCCAGAACGGTCCCGGAAGAAAGACCAGAGACAAGTTAAAGGTTGGGCTGGCGGTGGGGATTGTTCAGGGGGAGGAATGATCCACGTGTTTGCCTTGGGTTCCTGCAGCTAAGTGATTGCTTAAGGCTGCGGGAGCAGGGTGCCCTGGGTGCGGGTAGTAGCTACTCCTTCTCTAAAGTGGAGGCAGACTTGCTAGCATTTGTGGGTGGTCTCTAAATCCATATGACAGTGATGGATCACGATTTAGATAGCAGCCTCATGGAGAGGTGTCTTCTGTGGGCAGTGTATCCAGACAGAGACTCCCAGGGACTCCTCAGAGGACATGGGCGGGGCACATTTGCTCCAGGTTGAAGAATCGGTATGCAAAGCCATGGAGCTGGTGTGTTGGGGTGCAGCAGGTTAAGCTGCCTGCCTATAACCGCGGCATCCCATGTCAGAGTGCCAGTTCGAGTCCCAGCTGCTCCACTGCTGACCCAGCTCCCTGCTCATGTGCCAGGGAAGCTGCAGCAGATGCCCTAAGTGTGCCACTGTTACCTGTGCAGGAGCTCAGAACTGAAATCCAGGCTCCTGGCTCTGGCCTGGCCCTACCCTGGCTGTTGTGGCCACCTGGGGAGTGAACCAATGGATGGAAGGTCTGTCTCCCTCTCTCCATGTCACTCTTTCAAATAAGTAAATAAATCTTTAAAAGAAAGATAAAAATGCCTGCAGTGTGGCATGATCCTAAGACCCAGAATGAAGAATGTGGCCTCTACTCTCAGACTCAGCTGAGGTTGACAGTTGGGTTTGTGCCTGCCTGAAGATAGACCCTTGCAGAAGAAAAGGGAAATTCGCTCTTGTTCTCTTCTCACCACCGCTGATTGCCTGAAGTTCACCCTCTGGGTGTTGAGCTGTTTAGTCTGCCAGTTTAGCAATTTTCATGGCTCCGTAAGCCTCTCAAAGGTTGCCAGACAGTCCTGGGAAGCAAGGGTCTTTAAGCATTCTTGAAGCAGCTGCTGGGGTTTCCCCACCAAAAAAAAGCAGTTGCTTCCTTAATAGAGCAAGTGGTCTGAGAGTTGCTGATTTTGCCGAATTGTTGTTTGAACAGGGTCCTGGGGAAAATGCTTTTTCCAAGTTAGATACTGTAATGAGCGTGGTTTTTCTTTTTCTTTGTATTAAGATCAGGCCTTTGTGACACTGACCACAAACGATGCCTACGCCAAGGGTGCCCTGGTCCTGGGCTCATCCCTGAAACAGCATAGGACCTCCCGAAGGCTGGCCGTGCTCACCACCCCACAGGTCTCAGACACCATGAGGTGAGAACCTCGTGGCCCGTGTGTCTATCCACCCACCCCAGGGCTCTGTCATCCTCCTTCCCCATCTCTGGCCTTGGTGGGCATTGAGTCACACCCTGTGCAGGAGTTGAGCAATGGGTAGAGAAGGACAAGAGCTGCTGAGTGCAGGATTCCTGGGACCGAAACCTCCTCCCAGCTTTTGGGAGGTATCCCAGCCTAGCTCCCTGTGGGAGGCGGCGTTCTGACCCACACCCATCCTGAGTCCAAGGAGTAGTAGAAGGAAGACGCTGCATTCAACTTGGCCAAGTGCTGTCTAGATGATGAACACGCACCTTTATGTAGTCACTGCTCACTTGTAGTCCTCTCCCAAATGCAGCAGGGGTGCCCAGTCCTGTTTGAAGCCAGGAAACCCTCTGGTGACTTTGAAAGAGAAGCAGTCCCTTCCTTCATTGCCAGTTGACATTGGAGTGTAAAGATCTTTATTTCAACATAATACAACTAAAATCTTCCCAGAGGCTTTCTGACTTTCTGTTTTGTTAGAGAAGGCATCCTGAGGGGCACAGGCAGCTTGTTGATTGTGTAGTTCACTAACTTTAAAAAAAATCTGGGCACACTAGCAGCTTTGTGTCATGTTTATTTTTGTGGGCTGCTAGCCCTCTTAGAAATTGAAAATGCCCTTTTTGTGACTTTTTTTAAAATTTAAGCAGAAGCCAAGGGCTTCTGAAAAGTAGGCAGTATGTATCCATGTATATATATCTGGATATATATTTATATATATTTCACACTAACAACCTTGTTCCTAAAATGGTGATTTAGGAAGATGCCAGAAAGGCCACCTTCTAATGCATGTGTCCTGATCTGTAACCTCTCAGTGAGGATGTGTATGAGAAATCAGAGTTGAATTTCCCCCTCCAGCATGAATTTATTATTTGCCTCTGGCCATTTCTTTTCAAACAGACTGAGTTTACAGTTTAACTAGAACCTGCTCTGGGACAGCTTTGGAAGCAGAATATAAAAGATTTGTTCTGCATCTCTGACATCATTCTAAACGTCCAGGGATGATGTTTTTAGCGTATGTTTTTCCTTGTGCTCAGTTTAGTGTCTTACCTGAGTCTACCCCTCTGAAGCGCCTCAAGAGCTTTCCAAAATAAAGCTTCCTAAATTGTGGGCATGGAGAATTATACCTCACATAGCAAAGTGAGACTCTCATTGTGCCCCAGTAGAGTGCTAAGCACATTATAAATGCACACTAAATTGGAATCTTAAAAAAATAGTGACCTGGTAACCCAGCCCTTTGCCTTCTTTTGGGACACTGAGCGATGGGCAGTTCCCCGTCAATTGTGTTAGCAAACATGTTTGGTTAAAGGCTGCATTGCGAGTACCCTATGCACACGTTACTCAGCATCATTTGTAAAGGAATGCAGCAGTCTGCAAGAATCAATAAAATGTCATCATCAAATATATAGGCTGTTGCGAAGATGAAACTCTTTGACCAAGTGTCAGTCACATTTTTACAAGCTATCTTTACAACCTGCCCAGTATTCAGTGCCGGGATTTTAAAAAAATAGAAAATGTCTATAATAATTTTTAAGACTAGCACTTGAACCTCACCATAAACATTTATTGGGAAAGTTAGCTGCACATGCAGATGAACAGAATTTGCCCTCAAGTAAATGAAGACAGATTTCAGGGAATATGCCCGACCAAGGAAACAGGTTGTTCTAAGCGACAGAAAGGGTGGGTCACTTGTTCTGAAAAGACACTGAGTGTCGTTTTCTGGGTTTTGTCTTGACAGAAAGGCTTTAGAGATAGTCTTTGATGAAGTCATCACCGTGGACATCTTGGACAGTGGCGACTCTGCGCATCTCACCTTAATGAAGAGGCCTGAGTTGGGTGTCACACTGACCAAACTGCACTGCTGGTCCCTTACTCAGTATTCAAAATGCGTGTTCATGGATGCAGATACTCTGGTGAGTGAGGCTCACAGGGCTGCAAGGATGTCCTGGATATACAGGCCGAGACTTGCTAGGCATCTGAGGAATGCTGGCAAGACTTGAGAGTCAAGTTCAGATAAAACCACTACCGTTGTGAAAGGTGTTGGGGGATGACGGACAGTGGGGCCCTGGCTGCCTTAGCTGTCATCATCCTCTGTTTTGGATCACACTGGGAGCACTTCAGAAGGATAGGCCACCCCAAAACATTTCTGTAATGTTTCTCCTCCCGCTTTGAATCAGGTCCTGGCAAATATTGATGATCTTTTTGAGAGAGAAGAGCTGTCGGCTGCACCAGACCCAGGCTGGCCTGACTGCTTCAACTCCGGGGTCTTTGTTTATCAGCCTTCAGTGGAAACCTATAATCAGCTGTTGCACGTTGCTTCTGAGCAAGGCAGTTTTGATGGTATGTATCTGCAGCCTTCACATCTGATAAGTTGTTCCTCCCTTGTAGGGGCGTCTCTTCCCCGAGCCGTAATTGCTGTGGTGTCTTGTGCCTAGAAGACACATGAGATGTAGCACGTTTTAAGTTGTGCTCCTTTTGGAAATCCTTGCTGTGTCTTGGTGTGCCTGTGTGTACCGTTTTTCCCCATAGATGCATGAGGTTAAGCAGTTTTATCCGCTTGCCTTTTTTTTTTTTTTTTTTTTTTTTTTGACAGGCAGAGTGGACAGTGAGAGAGAGAGACAGAGAGAAAGGTCTTCCTTTGCCGTTGGTTCACCCTCCAATGGCCGCCGCGGCCGGCACGCTGCGGTCCTAGCACCGTGCTGATCCAATGGCAGGAGCCAGGTGCTTCTCCTGGTCTCCCATGGGGTGCAGGGCCCAAGCACTTGGGATATCCTCCACTGCACTCCCTGGCCACAGCAGAGAGCTGGCCTGGAAGAGGGGCAACCGGGACAGAATCCGGCGCCCCGACCGGGACTAGAACCCGGTGTGCCGGCGCCGCTAGGCGGAGGATTAGCCTAGTGAGCCGCGGCGCCGGCCCCGCTTGCCTTTAAATAGGCTTTCTTATTCGAGTATTAGAAATGTACCACAGTTATTAAAAAAGTAAGATAATACTGACAGGTCAACAGCTTTAACATCTGTCCATAAACCTGAGTGAACTTGAGCTCCAGAGGGCTTGACAGCCATTGCCCACAGGAGGGCTAAGAGTTGTCTCCATGGAAACTTGAAAAATAAGCCTGATTATTTGGTTTCCATTCATTCTCTAAGGAGACATTAAAAAAAGAAGATGGAAAGTTTCTGTGAATAATCTTTGCTTCTAAACTCTCATTTTATCTAAAGCTTATGTCTGATAGAATGATATCTACAAATCCAAATATAACATTAACAAAGTCATCATCCATTTTCTATCGTGTTTGAGTGTATCTGTAACTAAATGTATGTAAAGGTGATATGGACTGTCTATGATATAGGGCCTTAGATCCTTTGGAGAATTAAATTGTTTTTTTTTTTTTCATTTATTTTACTTGAAAGACAGAGGGACACAGAGAAACAAGAGTTTCCATTCAGTGGTTCACTCCCTAAATGCCTGCAATACTCAGCCCAGGCCAGGCTGAAGCCAGAAGCCAGGAACTTAATCCAGGTCTCCCACATGGATGGCAGGAACCCAAGTACATGAGCCATCACCTGCTGTCTCCCAGAATGCATGTTATCAGGAAGCTGGGAGGAAGCTAAGCCAGGACTTGAACTCAGACACTGTAATCTGGGATTTTGGCATCTTAACCACTGTGCCAAATGCCCATCCTCCTTTGGAGAATTTTGATAGAATGAATTAATAGCTATGTTTCTCTTTTAGGCCAATCTCTGAAATAAGTAATAAACCATTTTTTAAAAGTAACATCAGAAACAAAACACAAGATAAAACTAGTAATGTAAAGGCAATTCTTATAAAATATGGTTGATGGGCCTTTTGAATAAAGAAAAGACCAGGCAGACAGGAAGAAGACCTAGAAGGACTCTAGGGATGACTCACATCAGATACCTGACACTGAGGCAAAAAACAGGCAGGCGCAGTCCAGGGGCTTTCTCCCCCGCCTCCCTACCCCACCCCTCGTCCAAGAGGAGATCTACACGGAGTAGATCTATTGGAATTAGCAGAAGTATCTTAGTGACCTGAGATTCAGCCCTGGATGCAGATAGGAGGAGTCATTTTCTGTACCTAGTTATAAAGTTAAAAATCAGAATACTGAACTTTTTTAATTAAAAGATTAAAAGTTTGTCAGTAGCTAAATTAGGATATTGAAATTTAAAACATTTCACATGATACTTAAAACTGAAATTGGGTTTTTGTCGCTGTTTATAGAATTGAATTCTATTTTGTTTTTTTTTTTTGGATTAGCCACTGTTGGAAATGTCACTGAAATAAGAATGCGTAAGTCTGTCTGTCTGTGCTGATTGGTTAATTTACACTCTAAGCCCAAATCTCAAGGGGGAGTTTTTGCCCCTGCAAGGGATATTTGACAACTTCTGAAGACATTTGTCTCAGTCGAGGGGGCGGTGTGCTCCTGGCTTCTGGGGAGTAGCCAGGGATGCTGCTACACCCTGCAGTGCACAGGACGGCTGCCCACAACCAGGAGTTATCCAGCCCCAAATGTCAGTCCTGCTGAGGTTGAGAAGCTGCGCCATGGAAAGACATTACTCGCTTTAAAACAGCAGGACTGCCTGAACCATACTGAATGGCAGTATCTGATTATTTCAGGCAACTTTAAGTGAGAAAATAACATGTTGAATGTTCACTGTGGTCAAGGCCGAATGAAGCTTCTTTGCTCGTCTGACATGTTTTTATATCCTGCTATTTCCTTTCATGTAAGGAATGGAAGCTGCACGGTTTCTAAGTCCTAGTGCTGTACACTCAAGCCGCTGCCTTTTCTAAGAGGAGGAGGAGACTGTTCAAGCAGAACTCCCTGTTTGTTGTAACTTTCCCATCGCAGCAGGATCACTACCTTTACTCCTTCTCCTCTCATGTGAAGGAAGTGAGTGTAATCCTGCCAGAAAGTCAGTGTAACTGTTCTCAACTTCAGTAAGCGAATCACATTCTGAAATAGATCTTGTGGGCTTGCCAAGTGCCTGAAATCCAAATGACTTTAATCGTGTAAGGAGAATCCAGTTTCTAACCGAGAAGCGTATTAGATGCTGTTGCTGTGAGATAAGAGTTTAGTTACCAAACAGTAGTGTGCCATGGTAAATTACCCAAGTTATGGTTTTAGAATATGAAACTTCATTAACTGGTAGGAGTCTGGTCTAGCTACTACGCTTTAGAATCTAGAGGCAGGAGAGGAGTCGATGGATTTGTGGTGTAAAAGCCTGAACGTGGGCAGAGTGTTCAACTAGAAAGCACGTCCCGCCTTTTCAGTCTGAACCTGAAACCACTGTGAGATTCTCCGTGTGCCTGCTAGCACTTTTCATTATTCAGCAGCAGGCTTTCCAGCGCTGCCTTCCGCTGACGGACCAACTCAGGGACTGGCTCGTGGCCGGCAAGGGGTTGAATTTTCTCTGTTAATAGAAATGCTTAATGAAAAGAGTTTCAAAACATCGACTATGCAGATGAGCTCACTATGCGAAGATTCATCAGAATATACTAGCAACTCTTAAGTGAGAGGTTGTTTTCACTTGAAGTAGCTGTCGCTCAGCTTTACCCAGCAAAGAAAGCTCACTCGGTGCCTTGCGGAGCCTGCTCCCCTCTGGGGGGAGTCAGTACCTGTGTGACATAAAGACATGGGGGGCTTACACTTGATATCACTGATTATATTCTGAACATCAAACTGATGGCAGTAGCCTTGCTTTGCCTCGTTTTCAATATATTCTATAAAAGTTATAAGAATTTTTAAGTGAAAATTATATTAAAAATTGTGTTTAGGTGTCATGCCATAGGCACTGAGGTGCACATTTTGGGGTATTTCTTTCACCGTCACGTACGCTGACAGCCCCAGGTTTCCCCTCCCCCAGTCCCCCAAATTTAGTGTGCAGAGGTGTACGTGTGAGCATTATTACCTTGGTTTTCCAGAAGACCAGTTTGGCAGGTGACTGTATCTCAGTCTGAGTATCTTGAAAACCCTGCTTAATCTCTCGCCTATCTGTAGTCATGGATGGGGCCTGGTGCTCACTGACAAGCCACACAGGCTGCTGATGGCCCAGCTTTTGCAGCTGCTCCCACAGCCCTTGTAACAGGAAAGAATGTGGCTGTCATTCTCATCACCAGCCCTGTAATCACCTCCCCCCAGCACCCCGTGCCTCTGGTCAAGAAAGTGCCCCTAATAAGGCAAACCATTTTAGGCACCTTGACATCTCTTTCCCTTGCAAATACCTAGAGTATTAGACACTTAGACACGTCACCAGTTCAGTGTTGGAATCTAACTCTCCATCGGGAAGAATTTGAGTTCTGTGCTGCTGTACACATCTTCCAGTTGTCTTGTCACTTCATCACAGAAGTGGCAGTTCCTGAAAAGTTGAACAATAGCCGTTGTGAAATAGATATATATTAGCATTTTATAGGCTGTGACAAGATGAGGTTAAATTTAGGGCTTGTTATCAGTAAGAGGGGGAACAAAGAGGCCATGTTATTATTTTAAGTACTAATGAGCAGTTCTTTCTCCTCGCACACTCATGTGAAATGAACTGATGCACTTGGCTCTTGAATTGAAGAAATCAATCTGGATACACACAGAGGTTTCTTTTTCTCTGTGACTCTGAAGTATCCTAAATTAAGGGTGCTTGTACAGATAAGAATTTAGTGCTTAACATTTGCTGTCTTTTAAATTTCATCTGTATGTGTTTCAAAACCCAAGTCAGAGGAACTCAGAGTTTCCAATATTTTAAGGAAAAAATTTTAGTGCTTGTTTTAGTTACTGTGACTTAAATACCCTAAATGTTTTATTGGTGTACTGGAATTTTGGACAGTGGTTGAATTTTCAGAAAGAAGAAACAAATCGAGAATAAATTGACAGAATATAAAGTGTGATTTTACTTTAAGCAGAATCCAGGATCTGCTGTGAGATCTGTCTACCCACACGTTTCATGTTCTGTGGTCGCCGAGGCCCTTAAATGGAGTATAGGAGTGCTTTTTAAATGTTTACGAGATAATTGAGTACTAAGTTCTATTGAAGTTTAAGATTGACCCCAGTGCTATCCTCTCTCATATCTGTCTTTAATTAGGCTTCACAAAAGGAGCTGCCCAAAAAAGGAATGAAGGACTGAGGTGTTTCAAGATAGTACTTGTTCAAACCGAATGAGCTCAGAAATCAGGCACTTCCCTTGGCTCCCCCAGTGGAGAGGGTCGGCTTTCACAGTTGTCTCCCCATGATGGGCTTTCCCCAGCTGCCCAACCACTAGGCTGTGTGCTGCCCTAAGAGTGTTTGATCAGTTGCTTTCCAAATAATTGTTCTCCTGCGTGCTACAATTAATGGTTTAGGTAGTGAGTATCTTAAATAAGTACAGAGGAAAAGCAAATGCCATGACGTGTAATGGCAAAATAAATGAGCACACGTAAAGGTTTTTTTCCTTAAGAGCAATTTTTATCTCATTGTGCTCATGAGTATTTTGTTTTTTAATGTAGCCATCTGTTTGTCTCCAGCTATACAACCAGCAGAGACCACGGACCCTGTGAGATGTAGGGAAGGAGGAAGGGACTTTGTAAGTGTGCAGGCTCATATGCTGGTCATTTCGCTTCTCGGCATTCCTGTGTGATTCTCATCATTCATTCATTGGACAGATTTGTGTTGAAGCCCTGCTATCTAGCTTGTGCTGGGAACCTGCCATTGTTCCAGTTCTCTGAGCTGGTGGCAAAGTCAAGTCTGAGCTACATAGTTTTTCTCACCACTGTGGGTTGGTTATGTGTGTGTGTTTTTCTCTCTGCCAACTCTTGAACATTGCGGCATTCTTTAAAATGTATCATGAGAGTGATAGAGGAGGAGCCCTGTTAACCTGGCCTTCTTACAGATGAATGACTGAAAATTCATTGCCCTCAGTGCACAGAACAGCTGGTACTCATTTTACAGAGGACCACACAGAGGCTCAAGTCTTCTATCTCTGCAGCTCATGTTCTCCCCTCTGGTGCACAAATACTTCTCTACATTGTCATTTTAGACTGATAGCACATTGTTCAGGGTCTGGAAGTATTCTTGGAAGTCTTACTCTCACCTGCATTTCTACAGTAGGCCCTTCATTTGGTATTGCAGAAATCATTTTAGCATCTAATCTGGGCAAGATACTAAGTTTAAAAGTGTCTGGAATAAAATGGTAATTGATACAGATTTTATCTCTGTTCCCATAAAGCTTATATTCTATGACAACTTACAGACTTTTTAAAAAAAGATTTATTTATTTATTTATTTGAAAGGCAGAGTTGCAGAGAGAGAGAGAGGCCTTCCATCTGCTGGTTCACTCCCCAGATGGCCTTGGTTCCAGCTTCCTGTTTTTATTTTCCTTAGTCTAATTTTAAAATTTTAATCTTTTTTAGATTACTGTTTTATCTATATCCTTATAAGCCTTTTTTGGAATAAGATTGGCATCTAAATAAATAGAATATATCTTTAAAAAAAAAAAAAAAAAAGGTTGGAGCTGCGCTGATCCAAAGCCAGGAGCTTCCTCCAGTTCTCCCACACAGGTGCAGGGGCTCAAGGACATGGACCATCTTCTGCTGCTTTCTCAGGCCAGCAGCAGAGAGCTGGATCAGAAGTGGAGCAGCCGGGACTTGAACCGGTGCCCATATGGGATGCTGGCACCATAGGCAGCGGCGTTACCCACTACACCACAGTGCCGGCCTCACCTTATAGACATTTAACAACTAGTGTAATTACATAATTTAATCTGAGAAGCTCAGAGTGGTAGGGGAATCTTGACCAGGAGGACCTGCCTTAGATGGAGAAAGTGAAATTTAAGTCAAGAATGAGTATATCCTTGCATTTGTGTAATAATTTCATGGCTTGGTTATTAAGAATCCTTTTTAAAGAAACAGTGGAAAAAACAAAAGCTATAACATGAAGTGGTGAAACGAATCAGCTGTTATTGCCTTTAAATGGGCTGAGGCCAGTGAGATGCACGATGCTGAGACCAAGTGCCTGGATTTCCATAAGCCACCTGGGGTTAATCCCCTGATCCTCAGTAAACCTCATAGAAAGATCCGCCCAAGCTGGGCAGTTCATAAACATGATTTTAGTAATCCTTGGCATTCTCACTGTAGACAGCACTAAGGATATCCACCAAGTTTATTATAGAAAGTCTGTTTTAAGGAGTGAGTACATGTTCATTTCAGCACTGTCTATAGCTCAATTATTTTATAAGCATATTTTACTATAAATTACAGGCTTGATATCTGGTGTTGTGCTCCGTTTTATGTGTTGGGAGCCATTAGAGAGCTGAAGCATATCTGTCTTATTTTCATGGCTGCTAAGTCTGGACCAAATTCACAGAATTTCCGACATTTCCAATAGAAACAACATCTTTAAGAGTAGTATCCTCTGATATGATAAAATGAAAAAGGAGTTGTTCTTCAAAAAACTAGATCAGTGTAAACAAATCGCCCAGTGATTGAAGTTTGGGCTTTGATTCCGGTAGGCCTAGGATGTGTCTCAACATTGTGTGTTTCTGTCAAGCTCCCAGGTGATGTCCACGCTCCCAGAACTTGGGCCACACTTTGAGCAGCACAGCTATATCAGGAGCATTGCTATGGCTGAGATACTAAGGTGTTCATTTAATACTGGAATTGACTGGCCCACCCTGCCGTCCACCTTAGACTGGCCTGTTGCCCACAGACTGTGGGAGAGCACACAAACCACACACGCATTGAGCAGACAGATTTAAAAGGTCACACTCAAAAACCCCATTTCTATAAAACTAATTGGTTATGCAACTCATAGTCCCAGCTTCTGCTGAGTGCTATGGTGTGTCATGCTTAACAGCTTTATGACCCCACTCAAAAGAACTAGAACATACCACATAGCTGTAAGGCTCTCAGTGGAAGGCTGGTACAGAATCAGGTATTTGCTTTTGTTTGTAGAACAGATGCCCTGTGCCCATTGTTCCCTGTCTCCGTGTCTCTCACCTGTGCTGCCACGCCCAGGCCTGCTGGATTACAGCTGCCCGTGATGCCTCATAATCCTGTTTGTCGGTTCTGAGATGATTCCGATTAAAAGTGTCTTAACCTGTCAGATTAAATAAAGCTGCCCTTGGAAGTCTGACCAGATTACACTGCATGGAAGGTCTAGGGTTTTGTGGTGGGAATTGAGCCATCTTCAGGGCATCTTTCTGTGTCTTGTAACTCAGACGTGCTTAGATTTGCCTTCTACCTTGAATTACGCTCTCATTTAGAGACCTCTAAGCAGAGGACATGCCACATATAGATTTCTCTGTAGAAGTTGAAACATTTACCTCACCTTGGAAGTTTGTACTGTGTGCTTTTGAAAAAAAAAATGGCTAGGATCTTGAGACTTGCTGTATTTTAAAATTATTTAAGAACCCACAAACTACTAGGTGGTATTTAAATTCTGTCTTTAATCCACGATTTTGAGCTCAAAGGTGATCCTTCATAGTCATATATTGATGGTTGGTGGTCATGGAAGGTTTGTGATCTGGGTTAGCCCATCTGGAGGCCAGGATCTAGTTGAATGTTTATGGACTTGCCAGTTTAGTGGACACCATTGACTCCCCAAGTCTACCTTGCTGCCTTTTCTTGATGGTTTCCTGCTTGTTCGCTGCCTCCTCTCCCTCCCGCGGCACACAGCTGATGGGCAGCGATGTTTGTAGGGTACCTGAGGGTAAACAGAAACGGCCTCGTGTGGCCAGGGGCAGCCAGCCAGGGGCTCTGAGGGATCAGCAGCTCTGCTGCCTGTTTCCTAGGCTTACGTGGGTCGGATTTGGATGTTTTGCTTTGTAACTGTTATTTGGCCTCCCGAGAATTCGATTTCTTCACAGCATTGCATGAGCCAATCATTGTTCTAAGTGGAGTTGCTTTATTTTAAAAAAGATCTTATAATATGCTATAGGAAAAACATAGTATGATACCCACATTTTAGAGCATTCAAAAACACAAGGAAGCACATGTGGTGTCTAGAAGTGGGTATCATGTGGCTAAATAAAGGAAAGCAAGACAGTTAGAACAGAATTCATGATGGATAGGTACCTCTGGTGGGAAGGGCCAGTTGTTCATGTTCAGGTTCAGACACTGGATTTATAGAGTGGTATTACTAATATGCTGTATGGTCTACACATAGTTTTCTTTTGACAGTAAAAAATAAAAATAACAGTGTTTAGAAAGAAAGATCTTAGCACCATTCTCATTTTTCGCCCTAATTCTGTTATATTTTTACATTATGAAAATAATAAGGAAAAGTAGGGGGAAGAACATCTGTAACCACCAATCCCCAACACAGTTACTGCTGTTTCATTTGTTTTCTTCTGAAGTGCATGTTTCTTCATGTGTATATTCTCAGTAGTCATAGCATGTGCAGCTGGACAGGTTACCTGCTGGACTGCTCTCTTCATAGATATGAGTCTCAGTGGCTGAGTGATGTTCCCATGAGTGATTGGCATCACAGCAAACCAACCCTTCCTCTCTGATGGAACGTTTAAGACAACTTTCATTGTTACAGAATATTTTCAAGGTTCTTGCATTCATTTCACACCTAATTTGCCTCTGTGTGAGGCATTCCACTACGTGCTAGAATTGTATGGTCAGCAAAAGAGCTATAACCTTGGTTCTTGCAGAATCTAGAACCTAACAACTAGTACTTCCTGGGTATATTTTGTACTGCAACCACATTAATCCTTGGACTTGGCGGGGGGACTGCTTGAGAGCTGGAAAGTCACATACTGTTCTAATAAACAGAAGAGATCCCATATACCCTTCCCTCAATTTCCCCCCTAGAAATAGCTTGCATAACTATAATATCAGCTTGGAAGTTGCCGTTGATATAATCCAGCAGGCTCACTCAGGTGTCACCATTATTCGTGTGTATGGCTGTGGGTGTGTTTTCTGTGCAGCTTTTAGGTGCACAGATTAGAGCAACCACCACAGTCACAGTGCAGAGCAGTGCTGCCACCTGGGTCCCCTGGGACCACTCTCATAGCACAGCCACCTCTCCTGCTCCCCGACCCTCACCCCTGGCAGCCACACATGTCTTCTGTCTACTTTGACCACTTGAAGAATGTTAGATAAATGGGGTCACATGGTGTGTAACCCAGGGGATTGGCGTTTCCCACTAAGCATGGCTCCTTGACGAGATCCCAGTTGCTGTGTGGCTCCATAGTTTGTCCTTTCTATGGCAGAGTTCCAGTCTGTTGTGTGAATGTACCATGTTCACACACCCATTTCCAGGTTTGTCCTGTTATGAATCAGTTGCTTTGAACATTTCCTAGACCCTTATTTTGATGATTATGTATCAAAGGGAATTAAAGACTTCATACCTTGACACCTCAGCCATTAGTACCTGTCCTCATATATTCGTGTAGCTTTGTAGAATCCCAAACAAGACTGATGAGTAGTGTGGTGTTTTGGCTTTAATATTTTATGCCTCGAATTATGTCAGTTTGTATCACTCGAATCATCTTCTTTCTGTCTGCGTCCATTTGAGCTGCTGTGCCATCATACTATAGACTGGGTGGCTTCTAAACAACAGGAATTTCTCCCTGTCCTGAAGGCTGGGAAGTTCAGGATCAAGGCCCCAGCATCTGTGGTGTGTGGAGAAGGCCTGTTTGCAGGTCCATAAACAGTTGTCTCTGCTGGAACCTCTTGAGCCCCTTTTATGAGGGCCCCGATGCCATCCATGAGGTCTCTACCCTCATGATCCAATCATGGTCTAAACGCCCCACTTCCTCCTACCATCACCTTGATGGTTAGAATTTCTTTTCCATTTGTTTTGTAATTTTTATTTCAATTTTATTTGAAAGGCAGGGAGAGGAGAGAGAAATTTCTATCTACTGGCTTACTCTTCAAGTGCCTGTAATAACCAGAGTTGGGCCAAGCCAAAGCCAGGAGCCCAGAACTCAATTCAGGTCTCCCACATGGGTGGCAGGGACCCAGGCACTTAAACCATTGTCTGCTGCCTTCCAGGGTGTACAGTAGCAGGAAGCTGGATGAGAAGCAGTGTAGCCAGGTCTTGAATCAGGCACTATGACATGGTTGTGGGTGACCCGAGCAGCAACTTAACCCTGCCCTGAGGGTTAGGGGTCCAACATGCAGCTTTTGGTGAACATAAACTATTCAGTCGACATCTTCTTTATGAGTGTAGCATATCCTGTTGCCACATTCATTGTCCTTTGGAACTTATGAGGGTGAAGCTTTGATTTTTGTCCCTTGAAGAATGGGGACCTGTCAGACCTGAGAGGTTGCTCCAAAGACATTACCCAGTGAATGCTGATCCTTAGAGCTGGTGGAAGGTATATGAAAAGATAGGAAACCAGAGGATGGACAAGATGCATTTGGATTTTGAACCTAAATTCCTCATCTCAGGGCTTACCTCTTTTATTTAACTAAATCTCACTATTTACCTCTTTTAGTTGAATAAATCTTTATAGATTTTTGGTTTTGCATCAAAACCAAAAAACCTGAGTCTCAGTGACAGACAGTCGGACTTGCTGTATGTTGAGAAAGGAAACTGGAACTTGGGGCAAAGCTCACCGAGGAGGGCAGTGACTGAGGGATGCCAGGATCGCCTTTAGAAGAGCCAGCAGGATTCTCCTGCCTTCCATCCCCTGTGCCCTCACACCAGTGGCCTGCATGAGGTGCTAAACGTGTTTTCTGAAGTCCCGTGAGTCCAAAACAGAAAGCACAAGGACTCCATGGAATGGGTATGACGTGGCTTAGGGACCTGTTTGGTTACTTATATGATTTAGGTGAGACAGCTGTTCAGATGTGTATTGTTTTCATTTCTTTTGAATGAACAGCTATGATCCTCACTTTATGAAGAATGTGTGTGATCTGGGAACCCCACGTGTTGAGCAAGCACTTTCCGTGTAGTTGTGGTTGACCATGGCCGCAGCGATAATTCACTGACACCTGCCCAGAGGCTTGGTCAGTGGCAGGAGAGCACACCACAGGCATGCTGTGGCGTCCTGGGCCTCTGTCCATGAGCCAACAGTTGGAGGTCCCAGAAAACAATTCCTCAATTCCAGTTTGCTTTTTATTGCTTTTTACTTTTTTTCTCTCCTATGGCTCTTGGGGAAACGTTTATAACTTCTGATGCTGGTGAGATCTGGCCTTCCCTACCTCTCTGGAACTCAGCTGGTGCACCCTGTTCCCCTCTCTGCAGTCCACGTGCCAGGTCGTCTTTTCTTAAAAGCTTCACGTCCCTTCCCAGCCCAGGACTGGGGTGCGTGCTGGTTTTGTTCTACGTGGAACACCATTGTCCCTCTTCCAACTCCCTCGGTTTGCTGCAGATGCCCATGCTCCCCTCGGCTCTTGGCTCACACACAGCGCGCTCCTGGGAGGCTCCGTGAGCCACTTGTACCTGCACTCACAGCACCCTGTGCGTCCTTCACTGCCCTCATTGCCGTTAGCGGCGTTGGTTGACTCCTGGTTGCAGTATCAACACTCCCACCCCCACAAAGGCCCTTGTGAAGAAGACCCTTGGAATTGTTCACTGTTGACTCTGCAGCGCCTGGTCCTTTATCTGGCACATAACAGCTTCTCAGTAAATATTCAGTGAGTTAATTAAATCAGAGAAGTCACTACCCACTGAAATGTCCTTAAGGGGTGTGGTGTGGAATGTGGCTCTATTTTAAAGTTCTAATTATATATTCCTATGAAATTATTGATCTTTCCTGGAGATTTGTTAACTATAATGCCTTTTTTTTTTCTTCCAGGTGGGGACCAGGGCTTACTGAACACATTTTTTAACAGCTGGGCAACAACAGATATCAGAAAACACCTGCCATTTATTTATAACCTAAGCAGCATTTCTATATACTCCTACCTCCCAGCATTCAAAGCGTAAGTGCAAATTGTTCAACCTGTCGGGGATGGTGAGGGAAGGAGGAGTGGGGCTTAAGATTTTGGAGTTGCCTCTTTGTCATTCTGAGGCAAAAAGAGTGGGGACATTGAGGAAAGTCTTTTTATTAGGAGAAACTTGGCTGCAATTGGGAGACGTTTTGATGCTGTCGATTGCTTTATGCTTAGACTCACCCCATGTAGCTACCTTAAAGGACAGTTCCTGGTGTCTGGCCTTCTGTTAAATCACCCCTAGTCATGGTCAAGAACACAGAGTAGGGGACAGGCATTTGACCTAGTAGTTAAGATGCCCAGATCCCATATCTGACTGCCTGGGTTCAATATTCAGCTTTGCTCCTGACTCCAGCGTGCTGACATTGCATACCCTGGGAGGCAAAAGTGAGAGCTCAAGTAGTTGGGTCATTGCCACCCACAGGGGAGACCTGACTGGAGTTCCCAGCTCTCTGCTTTGGCCCTAGCCTGGGGCTGTTGCAGGCATTTGGAGGAGAGAACCAGCAGATAGAAGCTTATTCTTTCCTTTCTCTCTCTCTCTCTCTCTCTCTCTGTTCCTCTCTTTTGCTCTTGCAAATAAATAAGTAAATAAATGTTAAAAACCCACATAAACTGTACAATTCATGCATTAGGCACAAACCTGGCCTCCACTTTATACTGGCACTGAGTGTCATGTTCCCTCCTATAGGAAAAGAGGTTTAAACAACTCCATTCCCTTCATGGTTGTCATGGGTAGTGAGATGCAGGCTGCAGTGTGGTGTCCTGGTTGGGAGTTGGGCTCATTTTACATCTTAGAGTAGCCCCTTGCTGGAAGGGGACCTTAGCCTAGGTCCTGACCTCCCTGATCCGACGTGTCCGTAGGGTTATCATGAGCCTGGGTTGAGGGAAGTACGCACAGCGGTTTGGCCTACAACTTAGTGCTCAGAGAAGGGTAGGTGATGAGTCAGTCTTGTTTGAGAGAAGTATAACATTAAGAGCAATCCTTGAAGCCAGGAAAGCAGAGTGTCCTCACTCTGTCCTTTTTCTGCTCCATGATTAGGACTCTACGCTTCAGTTCCCCTGTGCATAAATGAGGAGGAAGAGTGTGTCCCTCATAGGGTTGGAAGGAGATGCAGTGAGTGTGTGTGCGTGAGTGTGTGTGCATGAGTGAGCAGCAGGCGATTGCTGTGGTTGCTGTGCCTTGGTGTGATAGGATTATTTGGTGTGTGCTCTGTACCGGGAGGGCCCGGGTCCAGGTCTTCAGCCTCTGACTCTGTGTGTTGAGCTAAGATGATGATTCAGATCTCTTGAACAGGGGCCTAGCTGTCAGGTTGACAGCGAGACACAGCCGTGAGCAGGGAAGCCCTTCATCAAGTTGGCCTTGTCTTGGCCATCTCTCTCTGACGGGCATTCCTGGGAAAGCAGGAAACAAAGGGCCTTTCACTCCTCATGTTTCATTATCCAGAGCGCTCTGCACAAGTCTCACACCGCAGTGGCCAGCATGGCTGGCTTTATGGCAGAAATGTTTCTTTTCTAGCTGCTCTGTCAGCATCCCCAGATAAGGATTGTAAGCATCTGGTGCCCTTTCCTCCCCACTGTTGTCTTGGCAAATGTATCCAACAGCCTCTCGATTGTCTTCCCTTTCTGAAACAAACTCAAGTTCACCAACCGTGCTCTGAGCCAAGCACCCAGAACCAGATCTGCTGTTCATAAAGGGAGGAGCAGCAGAAGCGTTGTTTTCACCTCTCAGTTGTTGGCCTTGTAAAATACAAATCTGTCTCGCACAGAGCTGTGGACCTGACTCATTTTCATCCTTTTAGCCTCCTACCTAACCCTGCCTTTTTGAATAGTGTCCTGCACACCATGATATCTTGACTCCTGAGAGTGGAGTTTGTATACAATAGGGCAGTTGCTTTTAATTTAATTGACTGAATTCACCTTAGAAGCAAAAAAAGAGTGTAAAATGTTAATAGTGTGACCACTCTGATAAAAATTCTGCGCAGTGAGCAGGTGCCTTGGGGTGAGTACCTTGTGGAGGTAGGAATCTGATATCCGCCGCTTGGTCTCAGTTCCCAGATGGTGTGATGTGGCCCTCAGTACCCAGTGCCTCAGTTTGACTCCCTCCTGTCCTTACCGTACTGGCCAATGTTGAACACACTGTGTCTTACAGGGACAGCCTGGTTTGTACACATTGCTTGCATTTATTTTAACATAGAAGAACAAGAATCAGGAAGAGCGGAATGCTAACTATTTGGTCGGGGGGAGTTGGGGAGGTTATGGACTTTGTTGCTGGAACCTCGGCCCCCTTCTCTTAAGAACCCAGTTGCATATAGATCCTCTAAATGGGTTTCCCAGAAAAAAACAGTTGAAACAGTTGAGATCTAAATTACAATGGTCAAGCTGGTTTTTTCTTCCGGGCTCAACGAAGAAGTGCTAATTTTGGCAATCTCCTTGGTTTATTGCCCTTACTATAGAGTATGAGATGCACTGGGGAGATTGGGAGTGACTCCATCCATTAGCCAGATGTCGGCCGGCCTGCGGGCTGGCGGGAGTCCCTGCTGCTGCTCAGTAGCTCGCCCTTGAGGGTGTCAGCGCTACATTTCTGCGATAAGGCTCTCAAAGCCCTGCCTCGGCTCACCCCACGGCTGCCTGTTTGCCAATGTTTAAACCAGATCAAAGAACTCATCTTCCCTTACCACTGCCAGAGAATGTTTTAACTTTTCTTGCAGAGACCCAAAGAGATACATCTGCTTACCTTTCCTTTCATGTGGGAAGGGTTGAAAAGGTGCAGGGAGTTGCATTTCTTTTCTGTTTCAACTAATGTAAAAAAAAAAAAAATGCCAAATCCTTTGCAAACCAAAGTAGCCCATCGAGAACATTTGGGCCACCACAGCTGCTCCTCAAAGAGCCCCCATGACTTTGAAGCCTCACCCAGGTATTCAGAACATCCTTGGTAGTCTCCAGGACCGAGGAGCACCTAGGTCTTCCCTAGGTTGCGTGGGGAATGGTAGTTAGAATAGGAGACTGTGGCCTGGTTTAGAGCCACTTGGGCTTCTTGGACTTTCTTCCACAAAGCAAGAAACAAGAGTTTGTGTCCCCAGCTCCAAACATGTGCCATAAGGTCACCAACGCAATACTTAGAAAACCCAGAATCTCAGTGCTTTGGCTGTCTTGGAAGAGCGTGGCCTTTGATGCTCTGTGAAGTTTCAGCAATATGAATCAGACTTAACATGAATGTGAGCCATGAAATAGCAAAGTGATGCTTTTTTTCTGTGTATTATTTGGGTAGAACGAAATAAAGAGCTTTAATAGTTTTACCACTTTGAATGCTCAAATGTAGCTTCCAAAAGGCACAAAGTTATAAGTACATTTGTAATGAAATAATATATTTGAAATGGCTCAAATTCATGTTAAGTTTGAAAGTACCTAGCATAATGTTTGGGATATAAAAGACTTTTAATGACTATTAGAAGTTTTTTAAAGGTTTTTCCAACTGAAGGACCTATTTCATCCATATAGCATATAGAATTTGGTTTATGTAGAATGCTAGGAAAAGAATTTTCATTATTTTTTTGTCATTTAATTCCATTTTAGCTTTCTATTATACCCACTGACTAAAAGTTCTTTATATCATAGCATGTCATATGAAACAGACCTAAACCCAAGATACAGAATTCTCTGGTATTGCTCTAAGTTACCACACAAATTAGCTGGCCAACTGATTGACTACAAGCCTGATTTGCCAAATAATTTTCATATTAATGTTTTATTTTGCCCTCTTATTTGAACTGAGATAGGATCTGAGAATTCCCATTTATTTCACTGTCTTAAACTTTTCTGAGGATAGTTGTATGAATCTCTCTTTACAAGACTGTGACTCACTCACTAAGACTCTACCAAACATATTTAAAATCAGTATTTTCCCAAAAAAGAAATAGAATCATCAGCGTGGTAAATTCTCTTGTTCTTTGTATTTCTGATCTGATTGTTCAAGATGCCCTTGGCCCCAACTCTCCCCATGACCATTTGTTGAAGCTGTAGCCTTTCTATTTTCATTTCTCTCTTTTTTTTTTTTTTTTTTTTTTTGCCAGGCAGAGTTAGACAATGAGAGAGAGACAGAGAGAGGGTTATAGACAGTGAGAGAGAGAGACAGAGAGAAAGGTCTTCCTTCTGTTGGTTCACTCCCCTAATGGCTGTTATGGCTGATGCTGCACCAATCCAAAGCCAGGAGCCAGGTGCTCCCTCCCGGTCTCCCATGCCGGTGCAGGGACCCAAGCACTTGGGCCACCCTCCACTGCCCTCCTGGGCCACAGCAGAGAGCTGGACTAGAGGAGGAGCAACCGGGACTAGTACCCAGCACCCCAACTAGGACTAGAACCCAGGGTGCCGGCGCCTCAGGCAGAGATTTAGTCAAGCGAGCCATGGCGCCAGCCAATTTTCATTTCTTTTTTCTCATGCCTACTCCACCTGGAACCCTGAGGCTGTTGTAGTTTGCATCGCTCTTCTTCTTGGGTCATTGGTTGACCTACGCGGCAGTGCTGAAGCGCGCGCTGCGTGTCACACGCTCAGCACAGCCGAGGCCGGGGAAGGAACAAGGGAGCTCCTCGTCTCCTCCACTGCAGCTGCTGAGGTGTGCAGAGTCCCTGTCTGGCACGCCATGGTCCCTTTGGGGCTAAATGTTCAAAAAGAATCAAGTGGTGGCTGCACAGACATCTTGCTCCTCTTTTCTGGGTATCAGCAATGCCTGTACAGCCCAGCAACGTGGCCATCTGGTCATTCTGACCTCACCCCTAAGTGTCAATCAGATGATCTGCCTGGTCAGCTGCCCTGCCCCAGTCTTCATCACAAGGGAACAACTTCCATCTCAGACCCACCCCAGCCTTTAGAGGCCCCTCCGACAATAGGCAATGAAGGGCACAAGAAGTGACCTCATGTGGGTGGACGTCTGGCTGAGAAATCCTGTCTCAACAGAAGAGGGAGCTCACGGGAGAGGAAAAGCACGGACAGCTTCCTTCTAGCTCCCACACCCGTGGGCTTCATGCCTGTTGTATGCCAGGTCTCCAAAAAAGTTCATGGAAAAATGTGTACTATGAAAAAAAATTGTACAGAAATTTCAAAAAAAGTTTGCATCAAAATAAACTTATATTTTAATTCCATTTTTCCCCATGAGCATTTTGAAGTATCCCCTGAATCTGTGCCCTAGCAGGTTTTATTTCTGCTACCCAGAATTTTTTTTTAAACTCCATTAGCATTGTTTATAAAACCCAAGTTTCCAACTTCTTTGGAAAAGTCGGATACTTGGTGGTGTATGTCAGATGTGTCTGGTAAGGTTGGTGGCCGTTGCAGCCAGAATGATAGAGTTGCCATTTCCTGGAATGGGAACACCCAGGAGTGAAGCAGGTTCGTGGGGCTGGTGTGGGCCAGAGCTGTATTGGATGTGTTAGGTTTGGGATGTACGAAGTTTGGGGTGTATACTAACATCCTAGCAAGAGTGTAGAATAGGCAAGTAGACGTAAAAGTCAGGAGGTCAGGAGAGAGGTCAGGGTGAGACATAACCAGGAGTGGTGTCAGCAGAGAAGTGGTATTTATAGCCCACGAGACAAGGTGATGTCACCAAGGGAGTGATTATCTGTAAGAAAGAGTCCCCAAAGACTGAGCCCTGAGGCAGAAAAATAAGGACGAAGAGGGACAAGAGACCAAGGACAGCAAGGTAAGAGGAGACCCCGGGAGGTGCAGTGTTACAGAAGCTAAGCGAAGAAGTGCTTCAGGGAGGAAGGAGGGATCCCTCTGTGTTAGGCGCTGTGATAGGTCAGATAGGAAGGCAGCTGCAGATTGGCATCGGTTGTAGAAGGTGGAGGTCACTGGTGACTTTGGCAAGAGAACACTTGGTGGAACGGTGGAGGAGAGAGGCTGGTTGGAGCAAGTCCACAAGGAGGAGGCACGTTGGAGGCAGAAAATTCTGAGGCATCTGAGCAAAGGGATGGTGCCGGCTGGGAAGGTGGGGCCCAGAGAGGGTGGCGCTGATTGTTTTGTGAAAATGTGAGGTGTTAGAGCATGGGGTTTTTTATGGGATTGCTGTTAGGGGGAAGAGGACATTAACAGGCAGACAAATTGGGAGTAGAGGGGAACATGATAGTGATATCCTCGGGTAGGTGAAAGGGTGTGGGACCCAGCGCACAGTGGAGAGATCAGCCTCAGGTAGGAGCCTATACAGTTCATCCCTAGAAACAATGAATGGGGCCAGCTCTGTGACGTAGTAGGTTAAGCCTCCGCCTGTGACATTGGCATCCCATATGGGAGCCAATTCGAGTACCTGCTGCTCCACTTCCGATGTCACTCCCTGCTAATGGCCTGAAAGGGCAGCGGAGGGTGGCCCAAGTGCTTAGGCCCCTGCACCCCCATGGGAGACCTGGAGGAAACTCTTGGCTTCAGATCGGCCCAGCGCTGGCTGTTGTGGCTACTTGGGGAGTAAACCAGTGGATGGAAGACCTCTCTCTGTCTTTCCTTCTTTCTGTCTGTAACTCTGCCTCTCAAGTAAGTAAATAAGTCTTAAAACAACAACAATGTATGAGGCAGGGTGTGTGGGCACTGCTGCTGCTCGAGGGTGGATGCATGTTTTGGTTAAATGATGAGCAAAGTAGCAGACAAATGGCATGCTACCCTCAGAACAGCGCCCCCAGTGGCCTGACATGGTGAGTCTTTTCCTGACCTAGTTTGTGAAGAAAGGCCTGCCAGGCTTGGAGTCAGCTAGGCCCCAGTCTAGGTCTGCTCTTGAGAACTGACGTTGTTCTGATTTCCAGGCCACTCTTGGGAGTTGTTGCAAGGAAAAATTGGGTGGGCCCCTGGGGGCCGTGGTCCTTTGCTGTTGGGTAGCAGCTGTCTTCTGGCAATGGCACAAGCACTCCTGTGTGCCACAGCCCCAGCCTCACCGTCCACTCCCCATCTACATGATTGGCTGTACCCCATGGGCACTTGTGTTCGTGACTTGACTTAGAAGGTCAGTGGCTAAGAGAAGGGGATGTTTTGGTGAGAGAGGACAGGTGGCTCATTGGTTGGGGAAGGGCTTGTGTGCAGGTGAGTCGTGAGGCCTTGCTGCCGTATTTCTCAGACAAGTGTTAACAAAGCAGGACTGCCGCTCTCCCTCTGAATGCTGCTCTAAAAGGGCAGAGTGAGAATTCAGACTGTTTCCCTGTGCACTGTCTTGGGTTAGCGCCTGTTCTGCTCCGTAGTCTCCCCCGCGTGTTACCAGCTGTGTTTCCCAACTACTAAACTAGTCACGAAAATTCTATCTGATCTTTTGGTAGCATCAGGTCACAGGGATTACTTTAACGGCTAACATAAGCAGTATTATTGCTGGCTCGGGTTCAAACCGAGTCTTGTGATCTGGGTGACTCTTTTGAGATTCTATCAAGTTAAAATTAGAACACTTATTTTAAGAGATGTGTGCAAGCTGAGACCAATCCCCCTTAGTGGGTCAGAATGAATGGCTCTCAGTAGTTTAGAGACAATTGTGATGTATACTGAACTTTTTTTTTTTTTCCTGGCTGGCAGCTTGGTGGATAAATCAGGGAGTGAGTCAGGGAATCTTCTGCTTATCCTTGTTCTGGGGCGAGGTCAGCTCGGCTTTATCCTCTGACATCAGCATTTCCCTTTCTTATTTACCAGCTAACTATTTTGCCCTCGCCAACCAACTAGATTCTTACTGGTACCTGATTGTTGCCATAAGTGGAAGGGAGATTAAAGACAGAGAAGTATCCTGGGTTACCCTCCATGTAAGATGTGCCCTCAGATTCACATTCAGGCTGAAAGATTCTTTTAAGCATGAAATAATTTCTCTCTTGACTTATGATCTTGCTCTTCCTTACTTCATCTTGATGTGGTTATTTTGGATTTTCATAAGTGACAAGGATAAACTAAGATGACAGAAAATGACTTTTAGAAGCATTTCTCAAGAAACCTGATTGAGACATAAAACAATAATCATTTGAAGTCCATGTCTATCTACATGAGGTGAAACTCGGTAACAAACCAGACTGGAGCCTGAGACCTCCTGCTGTGCTCCTCTGTTCTTTGTCCGGTGTGTCATCAGGAAAGCTAACAGGGCAAGCCCTTCAAGCTCCTTTGCTTGTAACACAGTTAAAGCAACTCCTAAACCTTTATATAAGATGGTTTACATGATGTTGGGTGCAGATAGTGGCCCTTATACTCAGTGGGAGCTGTTGGTGATTTCCAGGATCACGAAATGGCAAAGTCTTTCTTAGCTTCCCTCCTGCCTTCCTAGCTGAGCCCCATTTTTCCCACTTAGCAGTCCTCCTCCCAGCTTCAAAGGCCCTTAGGCTGGCCCAAGCCTTGCATGCTCAATGACTCACCCAGGCCTGCTCTTCTCATAAAGAGCATGGCTCTAAAATTGGTTCTCCTACCGCTCCTTACGGCTGTCCATTCCCATAGAAGTTAGGTGTGTGGCAGTTAGACCACACCTATATCTGTCAGCGAGCTCCCCTTTCCTGCTGGCCAGGGAAGTCCCTGTGGGATTGCTGTATGCCCCCAGCATGTTTCTGACTTCCTGTCTGGTGCATCTCTCTGCCTTCACACACCTGAATCCTCATGAGCTGTTTCTGGCCCGCCCCTCAATAGCCTGGCTCCAGCTCATTTTTTAAGAAACTTACTCACAGCTTACATTTGAGTTCTTTTGTTGCAGACATTTGGGTAGCTGTTGGGAGGGTCCGTGATCCCTCTGCCATGCTGCCTTCCACAATTCTGCTCTCCTGTCTCGTCCCTCCATCCCTCCCCCCATCTTAGCAGCACTCAAGGAATTCCTCAAGTGCTGGAAGAAACAGCAGTTCCACCCCCATTTCTGACCCTGTAAGATCTCAGTGTCTGCCCCAAACAGGCCTGTCCAGAATCTCTCATGACTGCCAGGAAAGGACTGTGTGATGGATATGGTTTACAACTTGCTCGTGTAGAAGAGGTAAAGGAGGAGGGAGGATCCGTCTGCTGGCCACAGGTAGTAAAAGTAATTGAGCATTAAAAGGCACTCAGGAGCATGGATTCATGGAAGTGGAGCTGAAGACCTGAGCGACAGTGAAATGCAGAGTATGGACTTACTCCAGATGGCATTCCTGTTGACATTCAAAAATGAGGTCATGAGCCACGGAGGGATCTGCCAGCCTGAAGCCAGGATCGAGGGAGGTTGCACCAGGCTGGGACAGCTTAAGGCGTGTGTTCCTGCCTACTGCAGAGGACTGGGCAGTTGCAATGTGCAGGTAGATGAACCCTTGTGTCCTTCCTCCACCGGAGCACAGAGCCTCGGTCTACAGAACGAGGTCCTGGAGAGGAACTGGGGGCCCTGAAACACTGCCCAGCACAGTGCCCTCGTGGGTCACCTGCTCATCCTAAGAAGCCCCATCTAGGCCTTGTCCCACCTGTGTCCCTAGTCTGTGTGCAAACTGCATCCTCTAAGAGCAGTCTTTCTTCAGACAGTGCGAAGTTGCTTACTGTGTTAACTGTCTTTCCTGCTCTTTGCTTTCTATTGCTCTGCCCTCAGCTGTGCTGAGGGTATTGCCAGGGATTTCAGCCATACCTTTTCCACTTTCAGAATGATTGTCCATGGGCAGAGAGTTGTTCATGGATTAACAAATGCCACACATAGACAATGCCCTTATCATTGGTAGTGCCTTACAATGCGAGCCTTGTTGTAGTTAAGAGTCTTGGCTCTGGAGCCAGACTGCCTGCATGAAATCCCAGCCTTGTCACTCACCAGCCATACAATGCTTGATAGGTTACCTAACTTCTTCATACCTTGCTTTCCTCACATAGTCATTTTGGAGATTAGTTAAGGAAAACCATGCAGCTACTAACCAGTGCCTAGCACACGTGGGTTCCCATAGACAAGCACATTTGCTATTACTACTGCTTATTCACTTGTGAACTGCCAGGAGAGCAGATCAGAATGGAATAACATTTATACTATGTACAGGTACTTCAAAAAGTTCAAGGAAAATAGGATTAAAAGATTATTTTGATGCAAAACCAATTTAAATTAGGGGCCAGCATTGTAGTAAAGCCGCCACCTGCAATGTCAGCATTCCATTTGGGCACCGGGATCATGTCCCGGCTGCCCGGTTTCCTGTCCATCTCCCTGCTAATGGCCAGGGGAAAGCAGTGGAAGATGGCCCGAGTGCTTGGGCCCCTGCACCCATGTGGGAGACCAGGAAGAAGCTCCTGGGTTAGGCCTGGCCCAGCCTCAGCCTTTGCAATCATCCGGGGAATGAGCCAGCAGACGGATGGAAGATTTCTCTGTCTCCCTCTCTCTCTGTGACTCTTGCAAGTAAATAAATCTTAAAAAATTTAAATCTAGGCATAGTTTTTTCATAATGTGCATTTTCCATGAACTGTCAGGAGACTTCATGTTTTTATTAGAATTACAGTGTTATGACTGTGTACACCATTTATGTGAGGTCTAGGCCAGTCATGGGTTGAGACTTAGCGGTCAGTGAATTCACAAGGAGCAGGTGGGTGCTATGGCTGCGGACAGGGGAGGGGCTCAGGAGGAGTGAACATCTGGGAAGGCGGAGGAGTACGTGCTTCTGCTGAGGGCTTCGTTCTCGTTTTAGGCATGAGGACTGATACTGCTAGGAAGAGGCAGCGCCTGCCCACCCCGACCCCCAACACATACACACAGGCGTTGGACCTCTGCCTCGGGTCCCTCCACCACCGTCAGGACATTTGTTGAAGGCAGTTCCCTGAGCCCTGCCCATCTTTCCCAGACGTTGCCCAGGCCCTATACCTGCACAGAGCTGCCTCTGAACATCCCTCCCGCATTTCTTACTTTAGAATCCCCTTAGCCCTTCCAGTCGGCACTGGCCTGCTCGCCCTGCCTCGGAGCCTTGCGTGTGCTAGTACACTTACTGCTATGTAGATGGCCCGTCCCACTGTTTGGACAGAAGCATTTTGGGCCGCACACTGAGCATAGTGCCTGATGCATGGCAGTTGCTCATTTGATTGCCCTATCTTGGCACACATTTGGTCATTACGATTTCTGTCCTTTAAAGGATTAAAATTGAGTGTGTGTGTGTGTGAGTGAAGTCTATGTGTATAAAGAGAAAGCTTGAGGTGTCAGGTATCCCCTTCATTTTCAGAGGAAACACTCTGGAATAATCAGTCACCCTTAAAAAGCAGGAACTTTACAAGTAGAGCCTGTTTTTCTCACATATTTTTGGAGTGGCAGCATCGCTGGAGTGGGAGCCCAGCCCGAGAGGCAGGCAAAACTGTGCCAAATCCCATCTCTGACACTTAATAGTGGTGTGGCTTTGGATAGCTCAGTCTCAGCACCTCAATTAACACACCAGTGAACCTATTTTGTAGGAATATTATTATTCCCAATCATGTACTTAAAGAATTTAGGCTCCAAATATAGGAAACGCTCAGCTAATGACAGCTGTTTATCAAGTCCATAACATTTTTTACAAAATAAACTTTAGGATACGAAAGATTACATGAATTTTGATTGGCATATCATACTCCAATTCTTTGGTTGCCTTTAGGATAATCCACTAACATCTAATGCTGAGCGGGGTACTCAGGGATCTGTCCCTGTTTTCCTTTCTTTCCCTCCTCAAAACTTCCTCTCTGGCTCTGAGGATACTTGGTTAATCTCACAGATGCTCACCTCATATCTGCCACTCCCTGTCTGGAATTCCCTTTATTTTCACCAACTCCCCATCTGCTGTGCAAGCTTAAAGTCAACCCCACCATCTCGGCCCCTGTCCTGCCACTCTGCCGCTGAATTCCTGAGTAAATAACATGTTACTATTTGTTTTTATAGGCATAGATTTTTTCCCCCTAGCCAGAGGAGGACCAGCTTAACTCTTACTCTTTTAAAGATATTATTTATTTTGAAATATAGTGAGAGTGGGCATGTGGCACAGCGAGTTAAGCCACCTCTTGGTACCTCTGCATCCTATATTGGAGCACCTGGTTCATACCCCAGCTACTCCACTTCTGATCTAGCTTCTTCCTGATGCACCTGGGAGGCAGCAAACAATGCCCCATGTGAAACCAAGATGGAGTTCCAGGCTACTGACTTTGGCCTAGCCCAGCCCTAGCTGTTGTAGACATTTGGAAAGTAAACCAGCAGATGGAAGATCGCAATCTCTCTCTCCCTCCCACTCCCTCTTTTCCCCTTTCTCTGTGTCACTCTGCCTTTCAAAGTGATGTTAAATATACAACGTGTATACAGAAGAGTATAATTGAAACACACATGCAGTTTTATAACCCAACATTCAAGTTAGGAAGTGGGCCAGCAGTACCTTCAAAGCTCCCATTTGTCCATTCCAATCACAGCTTCCCCTTCCCCTGGAGGCAACCTGAATCATGAAATTTATATTGATTTTTTTTAATTTTTTTAAATTTATTTGACAGGTAGAGTTACAGACAATAAGAGAGAAAGGTCTTCCTTCTGTTGGTTCACTCCCCAAATAGCTGCTATGGCCAGTGCACTGTGCTGATCTGAAGCCAGGAGCCAGGCTTCTTCCTGGTTTCCCATGCGGATGCAGGGGCCCAAGCACTTGGGCCATCCTCCACTGCCCTCCTGGGCCACAGCAGAGAGCTGGCCTGGAAGAGGAGCAACCGGGACTAGAACCTGGTACCCATATGGGACACTGGAGCCACAGGCGGAGGATTAATCAAGTGAGCCAAGGCACCAGCTCCTATATTGATTATTGTCTAATCCTTAAATAGTACCTTCTGTTGTGTTTTGTTTTGCCTTTTTGGAAGTGGAGTCAAATGTATCTGATTCTATTTGGCTTATTTTTTGTCAACATAAGTATGTTGAGAACTCATCTGTTTTCTGCCTGATAGCTACAGCTATAGTTCATCCATTCATACTGCTATATTCTTTGTATTCCATTGTATGAATATACCACATGTGTTTTATTTTTTAACAAATAGAATGGATATATGAGGGGCGTCTTCAAAAAATTCATTAAAAATGCATGTTTTGAAAAAGCTATATATAGATTTCAAAACTTTTTTGCACGGAAACATCTTTAATTGTATTTTTTTAAAAGATTCATTTATTTACTTGAAAGTCACAATTAGAGGCAGTGGCAGAGAGAAGTCATCATGCACTGGTTCATTCCCCAAATGGCCACAACGGCTGGAGCTGAGCCAATCTGAAGCCAAGAGCCAGGAGCTTCTTCCAGGTCTCCCACGCAGGTGGCAGGGGCCCAAGGACTTGGGCCATCTTCCACTGCTTTCCCAGGCCATAGCAGAGAGCTGGATCAGACGTAGAGCAGCCTGGACCCAAACTGGTGCCCATATGAGATACCGGCACTATAGGCGGTGGCTTTGCCCACTATGCCACAGTGCCAGCCTCTTTAATTGTATTTTTCTTCGAATTTTTTGAAGTATCTCTCATATAACTCTAAAATCTGCATGCTATTTGACAGTCAGCAAGTATTTCGTTATGTGTTGGTGGGTTGGCTAGGATAGCTGTGATCTCTCAGCCAAGTCTGGAGCCAGGCCACAGATTTGAACCAGCTGTTCCAGGTTTCTCTCTCTCCTGGAACCAGCAGGCTGCCCAGAACATGCTCTTCTGCTGGTAGGAATTGTAATTTCTCAGAAAAGGTGGACAGAAATACCCAATGCCTCTGAAAGGTACATTGTCACTTCTACCCCCATTCCATTGGCCAAATCAAGCCATCATGACCTTGTGCAACAGAGTGTACTCCCCTGTGGAGGCTGGGAGGCATGTGCCGATGCTTAGCAGTATGTCCAGTTAGCATATGGACATTGGGTTGTTTCTAGTTTATAACGATTTCGAACAGTGTTGCTGCTGTGAACATTTTTATTCTCCCCTCTGTTGCGCATGCAGTTTCTAGAGTACACATTCAGAAGCTCAGCTCTGCTGGGTTGTAGCGCGTGAACGCCTCAACTTTACTAGGTAATACTAAGTGTGTTCTTGGTGCTTGTGCCTTTCCTGTCCATGATGGATTCGTGTTTGGTTGTGTGTATTTAACACAAATTGAAGAATTTTAAAAGGAACCGTCTCTCGGTTTTCTTTCCCAACTGCAGGATGGGTGCTATGGAACAAAATGTTGTCTATCTTTTTTTTTTTTTTTGTCAGTGCTCAGAATCCACTAATCGTTTCAACTTTTGTGTTCACTTGGCAGGTTTGGTGCAAATGCCAAAGTTGTGCATTTCCTGGGGCAAACTAAACCATGGAACTATACTTACGATACCAAAACAAAAAGTGTCAGAAGTGAGGGCCATGATCCCACCATGACTCATCCACAGTTTCTCAACGTGTGGTGGGACATCTTCACCACCAGTGTTGTACCTCTGCTTCAACAATTTGGCCTTGTCCAAGATACCTGCTCATACCAACATGTGGTAGGTTCTGGGTTTTATCTCTCTCAGATAATTGTGCATTTTTAAAAACTCAGTATATTAATACAGATGGGAAGTTTTTAGTGCTATTTTAAGCAGAGATAAGATGTTGTGGAAAGAAAACAATGACCATCTTAGAGGGAAGAAATATTACCACCAAAAAAAGTAGTAGGAATAGATTGTGTGGCAAATGTCAGTAGACCTCAGAGCATTAGAAAAGCTTTTAGAGTTTCTTATATGCTTCCATATGTTGTACCTAAAAACTCCTTATTCCACTGTCCTAAGAAGCATCCTAAAGCAGATGTCTGTAGAAACAGACTGCCACATTACACCTTTTAGAATCTACAATTTTATGTTTGTCATCCTCTTGGAAAGTATGTTTTCAGTTACAATCACAATAACATACAGTAAGTACTTTTCTAGGGCTATTTTTATTTTCTATTTGTTTTGCTATGACTATAGTATTGCAAATCAAATTTTGCAGGAGAGGTGACATGTTATCATATAGAGAACCTGTTTAACATCTTTTCTGACTTTAAAGGTTCTTCCCTGAGATTTGTTTTTAGAAGAATTGGAAGAGGATGAGGAATTAAGTTGCTATGGAGCACATTAAGATATAAAAGAATATAACTGAGTGGGTGGATTATAATTCTTCTCTTTTCTATGATACTGATTTGAGCCCTTTTACTTATCAGCATTTGTACCAAAATATACAAAGGAGAAAGGGAGAAATAACTAACACGTCCATTTTTCCTACCCTAAGTGCTTTGTATGGATCATGAAATAATACTTGTACAGTATTTGAAACAGTACCTGGCACACAGTAAGTGCTTAGTGAAACTTAGCTCTACCTTTATTGCTAACAGCCTTATAGATAAGATGAGGCTTACAGAGTAGTGAGTAGCGGAATTGGGGCTCAAATTCAGGTCTGAAAGACTGCTATCCTTATGAAAATGTGACATGGACATTACAGCCTTAAATGAAGTGTAGCACTTTTAATGGCAGAGGGAGTTAGACCTCAGATGCTGAACTGTTTTCAGCTAGATCCACTAAGCTTGGCTTAACCTTTGGGAAAGTTCATGATAAATGCACAGCCCTACATTGTAAGCAGATGAATCTGGAAGAGCCTTTCTTTATCCTTCCTGTTGCAAGTAGAAGGCAGAGGCAGGACTGAGCCAATGGGAGAACTTCCTCATGTTTCCTTGCCTATAATACACCCCTATACCAAATCCCTTGCAGTTCAGTGTATTTAAATACATACGCACACACCTATGTTTAAATACATATGGCAACACAAACAGGTCATCAAAAATTGTTCACCACCTTCTGTGAAAATCTATACCTATTTGTATTCATTCACCTTTTTCTTTGCTAAGATTCCCAGTATCTTCTCACCTTAGAGCTTTTTGGAGAGTAGCGTTGCTATTCGTTTACTGTGCATTGGAAACTTCACACAATGAGCATCAGATTTAATAAAGCATAGGTTTGCTCTGCTGGCTGCACATATATCCTCCTCCTTCCCTAACACAAAGGCTGAGAATCAGGAACCCAGGAAGTTCCTGGAATTAAAACAGTTGCTCAAAACTAAGCAGATTAACAGAAGCTACTAGATGCTACTTGGTAACCCAGATGAAAGCTTGAGCAGGCAGAAGATTTTGGTGCATAGTCTCAGACCATGCAGCTTTCCTCTATAATGTGACAACTCGTATATGTGTTGCGGCTCTCTGGTTAGGTTCTTTCAGAAGCATAGCATCAGAAATATCATTTTGTTTAAGTTCTCAACCTTTCTGAGCCCACACAGATTTGAGAATTTACCGTGAGACTTGTCTTCCTTTGTCCATTCACCTTACACTTTCTAATGAACTGTTTGCAGCTCTCAGACTTGGTCTATACACTGGCTTTCTCTTGTGGCTTCTGTAGAAAGGTATGCAGAGCTTAAACATTAACCCTAATTACTTTGTTCTCCCAATGTTTTCACTGAGTCCAGAAGTCCTCATTTTGTTAGGAAAAAAAAAAAAAACAACCATATGATCCTTGTATTTTTGTGCTTTTTGTTTATTTCATGTGATGCTTTTCAGTTTTTGCTATTTTGCATGATAATTCATCCTGGCTTTCCTCACCTTGCATTGATCGCTGTAAAATGGTCTGATGTTCAGCTCTCAAGACCTTCTGATTATGTTCTGCTTTCCAGGAAGATGTCTCAGGAGCCGTATCACACTTGTCCCTTGGGGAGACCCCGGCCACCACACAACCTTTTGTGTCCTCAGAAGAACGGAAAGAGCGATGGGAACAGGGCCAGGCTGATTACATGGGAGCAGATTCCTTTGACAACATCAAGAAGAAACTTGACACTTACCTCCAGTAGCACTGGACACACCCACTTCACAGGCACTTGTTTCTGATACTTAGCATCTAGAGCTGGGTTGAGAAAAGTCTGTTACAGCTGCTAGAGGCTTTCACTAAAACTCATCAGATGAAGGGTTTCTGTAGAGCGAGAACTGGGCAAAAGTTGTGAGGTAGCAGTTCTGTTGTATGGACAGTGTTCTGCTTGGACAGTGTTCTGCTTTTCAACACTTGACTGACTTAGCTGTTTCACGAACTTTCACTTAGGCAGACTGCCAATTATACATGGTAAAGGCAATATATATCGATATAAATATATATTGATATATCAAACTATTAAGATGGCTATATCAATTCTTTGGGGGAAAAGTACAGAGCCAGGTTCCCAGTCAGTTTCCCTTCCAGACAGCACATGGCATCCGGTCCCCTGCTTGCTTGCTTGCTTGCTTGCACCCTTCACTAGACCTGCATTGTAGAATTGCCCAGAGGCTATCAGAGTAAAGACAGCCTATAATAACACTGCTGAGTGACTCATAGCAACAATGGCATCAGCAGCTGGCGCGAACCCATTTCATTGCCTAGCCTGTGTCTGAAGATGTTCACCAGTGTTCTGTGTACAGTGAGGAGGCAGCATGCGGAAATGCTTTTGTTCAGTTCTGTATATTTGAAAATAGTGTGTTCTCTGATGGTTACCTGCAACGGCACCCTGTATGAAAAATAAAGACTCACTGCCATATCCTGATTGTTTAATTAGATTAAGAACACACACACACACACACACACACTTGGCAAAAATCTAATAGGAAACTTCATAGTGTATAAATGATGTCATATTTCTAAACAGTATAAAGCTGGACACTGGGATATATGCTTAAACATTATCTGAGATTTAAATCTAATGTTCTCCAGTGATAGTGATGGATTTGACAGGAGAAAGTGAAATCAAATTAATCTGTTACCCACACTCCATTTCCATATTCACTGGGATTTCAGATATTTATAAAGTCATCAAAGGTTCATTGTCAGTCTTGGAACGTACTCAGAAACCTTTCAGTGAAAGTACTAGACTACTAGAACTTTTTTCTGTGATTCAAAGTGATAAAATGATGAAGTATTATTAAATTTACAGATGATTCTAGATTGCAAGAGATGGTAAACTGGAGCAGGGTAGGATACAAACTGTTGTTCTGAAACTAAAGTGAGTACTCAGATATGATTCTGTTAAAGGACTCAGTAGGAAAGACTACAAAGTTTTGCTTGGGCATCTGCCGTGGCTTTTATAACCCCAGCCTTCAGTCACCCTTTGTAGTGTCTACAGTAATATTCTGCTGGTCATCTCTATTTAATATGGATGTCAGTGAATACAAAGGGATACGGAGACTTGGAGACAAGACTGGCTGGAGGCTGCATTAAAGGCTGGCTATAGGAGTTCAAGAAGAACCTGAGGACCTACCTAAAATGAAATATTAAATAAGTGATTTCGAAAGATAAAAGCGATTTGGACTGGTAGAGAGAATGAGTTAGTGTGCCTTCATGTAGGTGAAGCATTTAGCAAAGATTTAAATACATCCATGTGTCAGCTGCTGTTGCACAAAGACCTCCCAAGATTATGTGAGCTACTCAGAAACCTGGCTTCTGGATCACTGCTTGAGAGGAACAGGAACCCAGTCTTTAAAGTACATGACCTTACTTTTGTACCCATGGAATATACAATCCAAATAAAGTATATTAGAAGAGATAAGGTTCAAAGCTTTTTTTCTTTAACTGAGAAACTATTTAAAAGCATCAAATTTTGGGAGGAAATCAAACTCTGAATTTTTAATATTTACTACACTTTGGTGCTCATGTGAAAATATTAAAAGCTATCTCTTCATTGAAAATAAAGCATGTAATATGCATAAAGATGTCAAGTTATATGGCTAGAAAGTCACTGAACTGTGTTAACAATTTATTTTCCTTCTTTTAAAGGCTATGTCTTCATTAAGGTGAAGTTATTAACTTTTCCAGGCAAAGCTGCACAATTACCCTGTAAAATCTTTTCCAGGGAGCCCAAAGTAAGAGTTACTTAGTAAGAGAAATAAAAAGGCAGCAACTCAAATTAGAGGATATGAATGGGAGGTAACTGTAACCTTACCTAATCCCTTGTGAACAATGGTGGGTAGAACAGCCATTGATCTAAGATAAATTTGCTAAACAGAGGTCAAATCTATGTCTTCAGGGATTAGTTCCATGCTTAATCAAGGTATAGGATTATGACCTAGGTGTTTAGTTTTCCTTGCATCTATAGTTCCCTGTTAGGTTATACCTTTTGGATTTTTTATTTTATTTTATTTTATTTGACAGAGTTAGAGACAGAGTGAAAGGTCTTCCTTCCATTGTTTGACCCCCCAAATGGCCGCTACGGCCAGAGCTACACCGGTATGAAGCCTGGAGCCAGGTGCTTCCTCCTGGTTTCCCATGAGGGTGCAGGGCCCAGGGACTTGGGCCATCCTCCACTGCCCTCCCGGGCCACAGCAGAGAGCTGGATTGGAAGAGGAGCAACAGGACTAGAACCCTGCACCCATATGGGATGCCGGCACTGCAGGCAGAGGATTAACCAAGTGAGCCACGGTGCCAGCCCCGAGGTTATACCTTTTGTAAACATTCTTTTTTGTTGTTCTTGTTTCTTAAATTTGTATTAATTTTTTGAAAAGGAGAGTGATTGATTCTTTTTTTAAATTTTTTCCCCAGAAACCTTTTACTTAAGGAATATAAACTTCATACATTTCATATTTACAACTTTAGGAATATGTTGATTCCTCCCACAGTACCCATCCTCCCACCCACTCTCATACCCCTCTTCCTCCTCCTCCTATTCCCACTCTTATTTTTTAACTAAGATCTATTTTCAGTTAACTTTATACACATATGATTGACTATGTTAAGTGAAGAGTTCAAAAAATAGTATGGGGGAAAAAAAACTGTTCCTCAACAGTCAAGATGAGGGCTGTTCAAAGTCATTGCTTCTCCAAGTGTCAATTTCACTTACACAGATTGCCTTTTAGGTGCTCTATTAGTTATTAAAGGTCAGGGAGAATATATGGTATTTGTTCCCTGCAGATATTCTTAATGTATTAAAAATGTGTTAAACATTTGAGTTCTTGTTATGAACCAAATACCACATCTGTCCTCATGTTTATGAATCTCATCCAAATTATAAGGAATTTTATCAAGAATTATAAATGAGGAAAAAACACACCAATGTCCAGCATATATGGCTGGAGCATAAATTTCATTGAATCTGGTAATAAGTTACGGAGGATAATTTTCTCAATATTTCCAATCATTAGAATTGTGATTTTTTAAAATATGTATTTATTTGAAAAATTTATAGAGAGGGAGGGAGGGAGAGACCTATCTTCCATCCACTGGTTCACTCCCCAAGTGGCCACAATGGCCAGGCCAAAGCCAGGAGCTTCAACTGATTCTCTGGGTGGCAGGGGCCTAAACATTTGGGCCATCTTCCACTGTTTTTCCCAGGCTATTAGCAGGGAGCTGGATGAGAAGTGGAGCAGCCAGGACTCCAACTGGCACCCATATGGAGTGTCAGCATCACAGGCAGCAGCATTACCCATACTACACCTTAACGCCAGTCACAGAGTTTTGATTTTTAAGGGCAAGCTCTAAACAATCCAGAATACTATCTATATATAGGGACACTATCTTAATGCCTATTTTTCTTGCAGATGAGGAAATTAATTGGATCAAGGCATTTTTAATAAACAAGTATATACTCTTAATTTTTAAAAAATGCTTCTTTGAGAGGCAGGCAGACATAAATTTCTCATTCCACTGATCACTCCCTAGATGTCCCCACAGCCAGGTATGGGTCAGGCTGAAGTTGGGAGCTTGAACTCAGCCAGTTCTTTCTTGTGAGTAGCAAGGACCTCACTTGAGCCATCTACAGGATGTACAGAAGAAGCTGGAATCAGGAGCAGAGCAAGCACTCAAACCCAGGCACTGCCGTATGGAACGTGGGCGTTCATAACTGTTACACCAAATGCCCACTCCTACTCTGCTTTTTGAACAAGAAATTTAACCAGTTAAATTGAGCAAAATAACAATAGGAACATGATTAATAACAGTAATTTTTACATTCTGTCAATAGAAATGATGTATAAATGTCTTAATTAAAATGGGAGATTTAATGAAAGATTTTCTTTTAAGAGAGAATACCAAAGAAGCTAGTAAGTTTTTGAAATTTTTATTGATTTTAAAACAAAATCCAGTTGAACCACTGAACCACAATATTCAGTTTGAATCACAAGTGGAATTATAATGTCATAAGATATTTCTAAGGCTATTATTCTATATAATAACAGAATTAACAGCATAGCTTAATGTAAAATTTTCATTCCAGTGGTTTATATATTTTCTTAGGATGAATTAAATTTTTGTATTGAACACCACTGTAACAGAACTATACAAAAACAAAGATATATGACTTGCCAAACTTTCCAAGAATATGTCTATAAACACAACTCTGAGAATTCTAGGGTAAAGAAATAAACTATCTTCCTTTTTACAGTGAGTTTGTAAGGCGCTGCCTTTGTGAGCAAGAGTACTGTTTTGTCTTTTGTTAAATCTCACTGGAGCACTGGTATATAGAGGATTCATACACCATGTTTCATGAGATTCTAGTCAACCTACTTTTTTTGTAATGCTAGATCTACAAGGTGAAGAACTTCCCTACTGCTCCTAATGCTAGCACACTAACCCAAATTGTTATTCCACTCAGCCCTGCAGAAAGGTCTTAGTTTTGAAGAACATCAGCCGTCTGCTTCAGATTCTTGCTGCCTCATGCAGGTTCCTGCGGAGCAACAGACGGCACAGCAACAGGAGGACTTGGCGGGTGAGGATTTGACACACGCGTCAGATGTGTGCCCCTTGACACACACTGCCTTCGATCTGATCTTCCAGTCAAAGTCACTTCTAACACTAGTAAAATCCAAGGTGTTCATAAGTCTGTATCATTAAACCTGAAGCTTCTCTTGTTACAGTAATCAATACCTTCTTTCTTTGGGTTAAAAAAAGTTTCCCTTAAGGAAATAAAACCACTGACTGCCTAATCTGATTTCTAACTTCTTTGTTTTAAATATGACTTATCATTCTAGAATTCCGTGGCAACTACTATGAGTTTGCTTAATAACCCAAAAACTGACTTAATTCTATAGATAAATGTATGGATGAACTACTGAGGTTCTAAGATCAAATTCTGATTCTATGCACACATAACACATTTTTACATTCAAGATCAAGTTATCTTTAAGAGTTGAAACAACTTTGGAGGTTATCCAGGCCAACTTCTATCCAGATATTATGCTTCTCACATATAGTAGTCTTCTGAATTATAAAAATTTATAGTTATTTCCAAAAAAAGCTACATAAATAAAAAGTATCTATTTATAGAAATATCTATTTAGCAATTCCATAATTTAAATATTCCAATCAAATTGAGTAGAACTGTTCACTCTTATCTCCAGACTGTATCCACAACCTGCGTGTACATCAAGTTAACATTTAAACAAGGAATGTAGTGCCACTTGACTACAAGGGAGGAAACAGTGCTCTGACACAGTCCCTACTTTTTTCATGAACAGAAAACAACAAGTCACATAATGTGAGTTATCCAATGAAGCCGTAAAACAACAACAACAAAGTTCAAGTACCTGGACTTTGGTCTCTCATTTAAGGTTTGGTTTTGGAATGAATGCAAATATGGTTTTAGAAAACCCAACAAAATCAATCTCTTATATAGTCTGTATATATACTGTCTACAAGGACTGTGAACCCACTGCTTCACAAATCGGAGGCTTTGGTGAATAACCAAATGTGTCCAACATAGAAAATAACTCTTTATTGGTCAAAAGTATAAAAGGGTTGACCTTACTTGAAATATGAAAAAGCTGAGTACTTGGAAGATATATGAAAATACTCAGCATAAGATACTATGAAAAGTTGAATATCAAAGTAAATTTTTTCTCAAAAAATTACTTTAGGCCACAGTATTTAACGGAACTTATTGCTATTTTAAGTATCATTAAAAATAGGTTCATATATTGAAGAGATTATCAGTAATACCGCTTCATTAATATAAAACAATATTTTAGGACACATACTCTCTAGATCTAATTTCTAAAACGTATTTTCCTCTTTTCCAAAATTTATGTAGCTGATCAGATTCACTAAAATCTCATAAATCATAAATCAATCAAAGTTCTGATTTCATTAATTTTAGCTTGTTTCATTTCATTCGCATTTTTTTTAGTTCCAAAGGCTCCAGCTGCAAGTTCCCTCTTTGTGTTTTGTATTTTCAGCATATTTTCTTCAACAGAGTCCTTCACAATGAACTTTAAAAAGGAAAAAAATGAAGTTGAATTGGTGGATTACTTTTTAGGCCACAATACTTAAAATTTTTAATGTTAAAAAAACCCTAAGAAACCTAAATTAACTGAGAAGTATACAGGAATAAATATGCTAATAATGCCCACAAAAAAACTAAGTTTTGAAACCTGACGAGAATGCTGGTCTATAAAAGAATTTATATTCTAATGTGTGTTATACAGCCTTCAAAAATGTACAGTAATTACTAGCACCTTTAGTTTTCTTCCAGCAATTTACAGTGAAAATATTTAGAATATGATGTAGCTAGAGCTGAGCATTGATTTTTCACTTTTTAATATATAGTATATGACTGTGAGGACAGAAGTTACATATAAAGATTAATAGATAATAGGCACAAAAAAAGCAAACTATATAAGCAAGTCTAACTAAAAAAATAGCAAAATGATTCTGGCATTAAATTAAAAAAAAAAAAGCCAAATGAGAAATTCACAGAAATGTAACAAATGAGTTTTGACCTAGTGTAATTCATAACTAAACTGAATGTGATCATTTCAACAGATGCTTAAGAAACATTTAACAAAATTCAGTACTTATTCTTGATAAAAATTTTGGTTAAAAAAATTAACACAGCAATAAATGTCCTCAACTTTATCAAGGATATCTATTAGAAACCTGAAAGAACAAGATATTTAATGTGAAATAAAATTATTCACAACAAAAACAGGAAAAAAGTCATAAATGATTACTATCACTACTACTCAACACTGAATAAGAAGCCCAGTTACCAGGGTACCATTTACTGAAATACATGAAAGAGTTCAATAAATGAGAGAGCTACTGTCTATGTTCCTGTACGGAAACATTTTAAAAGAAGATAGTTCTCAAGGTAAAAATTCAGTAAATCCAAAACAGAGTTCTTAAATGGGACTTGACAACCTAAACCCAAAGTTCAATTCAAGATTAATGATAACAGCAATCATTTTCAAAACAAAGTGTAATGAAAACCATTTACTCTATCAGATATCTGTTTAAAAACAAACTTTATGGGGCCAGGATTGTGGCAGGATTGAGCGGCTGGCAGCGATCCCAAATGGGCACCGGTTGTGTCCTAGCTATTCCACTTTCAATCCAGCTCCCTGCTAATGCACTGGGAGGGCAGCAGAAAATGGTCCAGGTACTTGGACTTTGTTACCCATGTGGGAGACCTGAATGGAGTTCCAGGGCTCCTGGCTTCGGCCTGGCCCAGCCCTGGCTGTTGAAGTCATTTGGGGAGTGAACCAGCAGATGGAAAATCTCTCTCTCCAACTCTGCCTTATAAATAAATAAATCTTTTATTAAAAAATGAAATTTTTAAAACCACAGTTATTGTAAGAGTAATACTAACCTGAAAATAGGCACACAAATCAATGGAACTATTAGTCTAGAAAGAGACCCATTTAATATATATGAATTACAGTTTATGATAAAAGTGACATTTCGTATTAGGAAAACCAGGAATTTTTTTAATTATTTATTTTTTAAAGGATTTTATTTATTTATTTGAGAGGTAGAGATAGGGAGAAAGGTCTTCTATCCACTGGGTCACTCCCCAAATGGCTGCAATGGCTGGAGCTAGGTCAAGCCAAAGCCAGGAGCCAGGAGCTTCTACAGGTCTCTCATGTGGGTGCAGGGGCTCAAGCCCTTGGGCCACCTTCCACTGCTTTTGCATATGCAGAAAGCTGAATCAGAAGAAGAGCAGCCAGGACATGAACCGGTGCCCTATGGGATGCCGGCACTGCAGGTGGAGGTTTAGCCTATTACACCTCAGTGCTGGCCCTCAGGAATTTTCCTTTTTTAAAAATGACAGAACAAATAATTGGTTCATCATTAGGAAAAAACTAAACTCAGACCCATATCACAAGTCTTTAAGCATAAAATCTTCCAAGAGAATCAGAAGTATTGGAGAACAGTTTTTAAAAAGTAAAAATAGTCTTCCGTGGTAAGACCTTATAACCTAGAAGTTATGAAAATGGCTGGTAAGTTTTAAGTTATAAAATCTTTAAAATTTTTTTCATGACAAAAAGCTCATAAAATTTAAAGACAAGCAACAGCCTGATAAGCTATTTCTAACTTTCATAATAAAAGATTTAAAATCAGAATCCTTTATACTATGAAACATTTGTAGTTTATGAAAATAGGCAAAAGATAAAAACAAACAAATCACAGAAAAATATTAATGAACAACAGAGGTGGAATTTGCTCAACATCTTAGGTAAATGCAAATCTGAAGGGCACTATTTTTTTGAAAAAAAAAAAAATGTTTATTCATTTAGTTTCTTCTACTTGAAAGGCAGACTGAAAGAGAGAGAGAGAGAGAAAAAAAAAATCTTCCATTTGTTGGTTTACTCCCCATGTGACCACATCAGCCACAGCTGGGCCAGGCTGAAGCCAGCAGCCTGGCACCCAGGATGTATCAGTAGGAAGTTGGATGGGAAGCAGAGGAACCTGGACTTGCACCAGCATTCCAATATGGGATGTGGGCATGTTAAGTGGCAGTTTAATTGTTGCACTAAAACACCCATAGAAGGGCACTTTTTTGATCATCCAATAAGCATCAATTTATATAAAGCCTATTTTGAAAGCAATTTGACAATCTAATACAAAATTTGAATCCAGTATTGTTGTTTTCTTATCCTGAAGAAATACTAAATATATATTACACAAAGATGTATATTCAATAATGCTCATCATGCAGTGTTTATTAGCAAAAAAAATTCTACTGGTTAACTAAATTATGATGTACATATATCTATACACAGGTATTAAAAAGAATGAGCATGTATAGTAGTCAAATTCACAGACACCAGAAGCAGAGTGGTGGTTGAAAGGGACAGGGGAGGAAGGAATGGAGTTCCAGGTACAGACTTTGAGTCTGAGCAAACAGAAAAGTTCTATGGGTAGATGGTGGTGACAGTTGCACACCAATGTGAATGTACTTAGTGCAACTAAACGGTAACACATTACAATGACTACCATGGTAAATTCTATTATGTATATTCTGTTATGTATATTTTACCATAATGAAAATAAATTTATTGTATTAAATGTAGCTATATAGTAGCCTTCAACATTACACTTTGAAGGAAAAACAGTGTTTCAGAGTAATAAAGTGTGATCCCATTTATCTTCAAAATAACTTTTTTTAATGGAGAGATATATACATCTTGAACAGTATACGTTAAACTACTATGGAGGAGAAAAAAGGTAGCTTTTAATTTGCTCCCCATAATTCTTCCCTTATTAATTTTAAAAAACTATCAATGTAATCTTAGAATATGGCTTAAAAACTCACTTTTGTGATGATAACTTCCTGCTTCTGGCCAAGTCTGTGGCATCTGTCAAAACACTGGTCTTCAGCAGCAGGATTCCAGGCCTAACAAGAACACCAGTCACATTATCATCACCCTCACTTTTCTGTAATAGTCCTTTGACTTATAATTCACCTTTTTCTGACTGTTTTCAGATGCCAATATTACAGGCATACTGGGGGATACCAAGTACCTCATTAATCACTATGTCACAATCTCCCCTAGTCATTACATTCCACTGCTTGTAGTCAGCACCTAACATAAGTATTTATTGATTAATCAGTTTCCCCCCAGTCCTTCCCCTCATCTTAAAGTGAATCTATGTATGTTTAACACAAAATAAGGTTTAGACATCTAAGAAGATGTCCCTGATTTTACATTAGAAAATATAGCAATTCTTGGGTCCATTTATGAAATAGTTTTTTCCTCTTGCTGAGTTTTGGTTTATCTTTCACTTTCCTCCACTGAAATAAAAGTACAAAAAGTTTCAAATCAGTAGTAGTCAGATGTCCTCAACATTGTTTAAGACTCTTGAAGCTGAAAACATGATATTTTGGGGAAAAGGAACATTTTCACAGCAAAAAACTACCTGAAGTAGAAGTAAAATACTAAATATATATGTAGATGACAGGTTTATAATATTGTAAAGTGTCCGTGGGATCTACAGCAAAAAGTTTTCCTAGTGCTATAATTTGAGTTTTAGGTTCTTTTCCAGTATAAAAGTTAGATATAAAGAAAATTTAGCTAATGATTTTCTAAAACTAACAGAAAATCCTGTTTTGTGAATATTTTTATTTCACAAATTAGACAAGAGGCCAGATGAAGTTTTTCTTCCTGTTGCCTGTATTTTATCCAGAAACCTAACTCACAAGCTTACTCTATCTACTAATCCATCTTCTCATGATAGCTCTCTTTCTCACATGATTAAGGAAGCAACTAGATCCATCAGAAGTTCATTACGGACATTAAAATATCAACCTGTTACACGATGCTCCATGAAAAGAGATATTCATGAGCAATTTATTTTAAATTCTCATTTTTCTGAAAGACAGCGACAGAGAGATCTTCCATCTACTAGTTCATTCTCCAAATGCCCATATGCGGTCAACAAATAATGAAATCCTGTTTTGTGTCCAGGTGTTTTAATAGCACTGGAAAAAATTTGACTATAAACTTAAAAGGACTACTCTCTTGAGCAGCTGTCTCAAGCTTCAGTGCATAGAGGAACTAGGTTAAATACAATTCTAACTTGTATCCTTAGAGATTCAGGAGCTACTAGATAAGACTCAGGAAGCTGCATGATACAGATGCAAGTGTCCAGGAGCACAGTTTGAGGAACACAAAGCATTAACAGAATGTTCTGGGTAAATTTTAGTGCCTAATGTCATACAGTCACTTGTGATTGTACAATACAGACCTGGAGGTAAAAATGGAAGCTAAAATTCACTCCGAACTTTATGCACCAAGCTGTGTGACATAAAGCTGCATCTGCGTAGGGGCATGTTTTTTCTAAATAAGGGACTATCTGGCAGAAAGGACCCTGGACTAGTTGTTTGTGTTGTTTTTTTTTTTCTTTTTAATTTAAAGATTTATTTATTTGACAGGCAAAGTTGGGGGAGGGAGCAAGAGAGAGAGTCTTCCATCCACTAGTTCACTCACCAAATGGCTGTAACTGCTGGAGGCGAGCCGATGCAGAGCCAGAAGCCAGGCACTTCTTCCTGGTCTCCCATTTGGGTACAGGGACCCAAGTACTTGGGCCAGCTTTTGTTGCTTTCCCAGATGTATTGGCAGGGAGCTGGATCAGAAGTGGAGCAGTCAGGACTTGATCCGACACCCATATGGGATGCTGGCACTGCACTTCACCTTTACCTGCTATGCTACAGTGCCAGCCCCTGAACTAGTTCTATTTCTAACATGCTCTGGGTACTCTGTGGACTAAAGGCAACTCCGTGCTATCCCTGTGCATCTACATATTTAAGATTTGTTGTTGGGGGCTGGTGCTGTGGCATAGCAGGTAAAGCCACCGCCTGCAGTACCAGCATCTGATAAGGGTGCCAGTTCGAGTCCTGGCTGCTCCACTTATAATCCGGCACTCTGATATGGCGTGGGAAAGCAGTAGAAGATGGCCCGAGTCCTTGGGGCCCTGCACCCACGTGGGAAACAGGAAGAAGCTCCTGGCTCCTGGCTTCAGATTGGTGCAGCTCTGCCGGTTGTGACCATTTGAGGAGTGAACCAGTGGATGGAAGACCTGTCTCTCTCTGCCTCTCCTTCTGTGTTAACTTTGACTTTCAAATAAATAAACAAATCTTTAAAATAAAATAAAATAAAGATTTGTGGTCCCAGCTTTTTACCTGAAACTCAAGAGATTCATAACATGCAGAAATCTTCCTGTGAATGAAATTTTAAATCTTTTATACAGTTTCAGTATTTCATGGTTATTATAAAAAATTGTGTAACCACAGATTGTTTCATATTAATTAACTCAACGATAAAACAGTGTTTCATATTAATTAACTCAACGATAAAACAGAAGCTGATTTTTTTTTTTTTTTTTTTTTTTTGGACAGGCAGGCAGAGTGGACAGTGAGAGAGAGAGACAGAGAGAAAGGTCTTCCTTTTTGCCGTTGGTTCACCCTCCAATGGCCACCGCGGCCGGCGCGCTGCGGCCGGCACATCGCGCTGATCCGAAGGCAGGAGCCAGGTGCTTCTCCTGCTCTCCCATGGGGTGCAGGGCCCAAGCACTTGGGCCATCCTCCACTGCGCTCCCGGGCCACAGCAGAGAGCTGGCCTGGAAGAGGGGCAACTGGGACAGAATCCGGCGCCCCGACTGGGACTAGAACCCGGTATGGCGGCGCCGCAAGGCGGAGGATTAGCCTAGTGAGCCGCAGCACCGGCCTACAGAAGCTGATTTTTTAACAAGTTCCCAAATTATTTTCAGTTTTATAATCTTAGGAAAAGGTTATTAGTATCACAATTGAATAATTAGTATGATAAAATTTATCAGAGACTAAACTCTTTAGCAGCTATAGATGAAATAAACTTGGAGACTATGTTAGCAGTTTTATAGTAAAGTTGATTATTTTTTTTTGAATCTGTCAAGCTTCCCAATGTTGGTTCTAACTCTAATTACATTTGTTCTCTGGCTCTCTTGGCTTGTTTCCTTCCTAATGTGGACAGTAGGAAGGTAGCATCAGTGGCTCAAATAGTTGGTTTTTGCCACATACATGGGAGATCTGGATTGAGTTCCCACATTTTCCTACCTTCAATTCCCTAACTGGTGAAGGCACTGGGAAGTGGACTAGAACATAAGAGCTCTCTCTCTCTCTCCATCTCTGAGTCAAATAAATAAAACTACAGAAAAATAAAACTCCGATTCAATCAATACAAATTTACTAGGCTGGGCATTTTGCACAGTGGTTAAGATGCTGCTTGGGACACCTCCATCCTATCTCAGAGTGCCTGGGTTTGAGTCCTGGCTCCACTTGCAATTCCAGCTTCCTTCTAATTTGTCCCCTGGGAGGCAGAAGGAAATGGCTTAAGAACTTGGGCCCCTGCCACCCATGTGAGAGACCCAGATTGAGTTCCTTGCTACTGGCTTTGGCCTGGCCCATCCCCACCATCGTGGCCATTAGGGGAGTGAACCAGAGGATGGAATATCTACTTCCTATAACCCTTTCAAATAAATTATATTTAAAAAAAATAAGTAACAGATTTAAGAGTCCTTAAAACAGATAGAATCTAGAAGTTTGACTTATTACTGTGTAATGTTGGGAAAATTACTTTTCTTGTGTTTCAGTTCCCTTATCTGTAAAATAGGAACCTACCTCATCAGTATGTTGTAAAGATTTCAGTTGACATACGTAAGAAGAAGCCTCAATACATTCACCAAGCTGTTGTTATCGATTTTTAAAAAGTTTGGGGCTGGCGCCATGGTGCACTAGGTTAATCTTCTGCCTGAGCGCCGACCTCCCATATGGGCACCGGTTCTAATCCCAGCTGCTCCACTTCCAGTCCAGCTCTCTGCTATGGCCTGGGAAAGCAGCAGAAGATGGCCCAAATCCTTGGGCCTCTGCACCCACGTGGGAAACCAGGAAGTAGTACCTGGCTCCTGGCTTTGGATCGGCACAGCTCCAGCCATTGCGGCCATCTGGGGAGTGAACCAACGGAAGGAAGACCTTTCTCTCTGTCTCTCCCTCTCACTGTCTGTAACTCTACCTCTCAAATAAAATAAATAAAATCTTAAAAAAAAAAAAGTTTAAGAATTTTCACAATCAATTCTAACTATGAAGGCATTTACCAAATACTTTTTCTCATTTTTGTTTTTTAAAGAAAGTAGTAACATTCTGAAAAGTTTACAGAAGTACTTACAGGATCCATTAAAAACACTCTAGAAGCTGCACAGAGATTCAAACCAACTCCACCTGCTTTTAAAGACAGAAGCATTATAGTTGGAGATCCAGCTTCAGTGTTTTGAAAACATTGAATTGATTCAACTCTTTTCTTTTGGGCCATGGAACCATCCAAACGAGTAAACACAAATCCAGAGGCTCTACAGAGGTGAAAAAAAAGACAAGTAACATTTATTATACTCTGAAACAAATGTTCATTACGAATTTCTTCATTCAATTCTTCCATTCATTTAAAATAAACTTTTTTATTAGAGACACAGAAAAAGGGAAATACATGGAGAAAGAACTCCCATCCATTGGTCCATTGACCAAATGCCCTCAAGAGGCCAAGTGAAGCCAGTGCCAATGCGGGGAGCCAGGAGCTAGGAACGTAATACAGGCCTCCCCTGTGGGAGGTACAAACCCAGTTAGTTAGCTAGCACTTCTGTCTCCCAAGGTCTGCACTGGCAAGAAGCTGGAATTAGCAACAAGAACGGAAAGCAAACCCAGGCACTCTAAGTAATATGGGACCTTGGCATCTTAACCACTTGGCTAAAGGTCCACTCCTTCCCTAATTTATTTTAATATCACTTAGTGCTAACCAGAATGCTAGGCACTGCAGTTAATACTTTTTTCCAATAAATTCAGAACTTAATGTTGGAAATTCAATGCTGCCAGGAAATATTCTCTATTGTGATATTGAGTATTAATTTTAGACAAATGAACAAATTAAAACTGGGTGACAGTGTTGTGGCTCAGTGGGTAAAGCCACCACCTGCCACGCTGGCATCCCATCTGGGTGCTGGTTTGAGTATGGCTGTTCCACTTCCACATTTCCCTTCTAATGCACCGGGGAAAGTCACCAGAAGATGGCCCAAGCACTTGGGCCCCTGTATCCATGTAGGAAACCCAGAAAAGGCTCCTGGCTCCTGGCTTCAGCCTGGGCCACCCCAGTTGTTGCAGCATTATTTGGGGAGTTAACCAGTGAACAGAAGACCTCTCTGTCTCTCCCTATCTCTGAATAAAATAAATCTTTATAAAAACTAAAACTGGTAAAATAGTGGTGTATTTTTTGCTATACAAATCCATACATTTCTATAAAAATCCTTTTATTCAAAATGAAAATTATTGTTCAACTTACTTAAGTGGTGTTTCTATTAAAGACAGGAATGTTGTAAACTGAGAAACAACTAAACTTTTTATATTGGGATTCTTCGTTCTTAAGTCAATCAATGCATGCATTAGAGCATTAATCTGAAAAAAGAAAATACCCATCAGATTTCATTTTTCAATTGGTAAAGTAATTCCAAAACTTTTTAATATGGAGAAAAATGTTCTGTCAAGTTATTTCCTTAAAATGTAAAAGGCTATTAATTTAAAAAAAAATTAAGAGTGAGGCTTCCAAGATGGCAGAGTACAGAAGGAGCTTATTGCTCTAGTCTATGAGAAGATAGTTTAAAAGAAGTGGAAAGAGTACAGTCTCAGGGAAGAGTTAGGGAGAAAATGGCAAAGGGAACCAAGCAAATTAGAGGGACACAGTGGACCTACATGGAGGGCGTGGACACCCACAACTCAGGACCCCAGTAGCCAAGAGCTTCCGCATCAGGGTTGGAGACTGAGATGAGACCAGACTGCAGCAACCCAAGCCACTGGCAATAAATCTGCAGGAAGAGCCTAGAGGGAACCTGACTTGGAGCCCCACTTGGGATAGTGTACCTGCCAAACCAGAGGAGAAAAAAGAAGGACAGACACGTTTCTCTCTCCCCAATCACACTGAAATGGCATCCTGTAACAAACCGACAGAGTGGGCGCCATTTTGGACATACATAACAGCTGCGCCAGCTCATGTCTGCACCCACCAACCAGCCAAGTAGAGACTCCTGACTCTGGCGGGGAGAACTAACAGGGGGCTGGGTGTTTGTGACTGTGGGAGACTTGTGTGCCAGGATTGTGAAAAAACCAAGGCTGTATGGGAGGGCTCACTGTGTGGCTGGGACTTTGGGAAGTCACTGTGGGAGAATCCACATGCTTAGGGCTCCCTTATCACCAGGTGAGGGCACTGCTGGGGAATCTGAGCTTATACTGAAGACCACACAGATCCTTTGTGTGGTCCTTGTGGCACAGCAGATGAATATTATATCCACTGGGGCTAGCGCTCAGGCACTGGTCTCTTTTGAGGAGCTCAGCTGAATAGAATAAACCTCCCCTCTGATTTAAAAAAAGAGAGAGAGAGAGAGATTTACTATGCCAAACCTGAGTGTGTCACCTCAGACATGCCCTTCACACTAGAGAACTGAACAGAACTCCCGGGCCACACCCACCTCTAGATATTCACTGAAAGCAGACACTCCACTAATCTACAGTGGAATAGTACAAAGATAAAAGCCGTCACAATGAAAAAAAAAAAAAAAAACAAATCAGTATCTCCACAAACGGTGAATAACAAATGAACCAATTCAAGAAATAAGAATAAGGAATACAACATGATGCCCCCAAAAGAGCATACTTCAGTACTAGATTGTGAAGATGATGAGATGGAAGAAATGGAATTCAAAAAATTGATTACATAGAAGTAATCTAAAAAGCAAATGCACAAACTACTGAAATCCGTACATGACATGAAAGAAAATTTCTCCCAAGAAATTGAGATCTTAAATCAAAATGAAATGAAGAATTCAATAGAAAAATTAAAAATGCAGTGGATAGCTTTAACAACAGAATCAGTGAAGCAGAAGAAAGAATATCTGACATAGAAGACAAAGCACAAGAAATTATACAGTCAGACCAAAAACAAGATGAGGAAATTAGAAAACTAAAAAACTTTGGCAATCTACAGGATACCATCAAACGACCCAACAAATGGGTTCTAGGAATTCTTGAAGGCATGGAAAGAGAGAAATGATTAGAAGACCTTTTTAGTGAAATAATAACAGAAAACTTTGCAACTTTTAAGAAAGAAAAGGATATCCAAATACAGGAAGCACATAGAACTCCTAATACCAGAAAAGATCCAACCACAACACATTGTAATCAAACTTACCACAGTAAAACAGAAAGAAGATTCTAAAATGTACACAAGAGAAACACCATATTACTTTCAGATGATCCCCAATTAAACTCACAGTGGACTTCTCATCAGAAACCCTACAGGCGAGGAGAGGATGGCGAGATATAGTCCAAGTCTTAAGAGAAAAAAACTGTCAACCTAGAATCCTATACCCTGCAAAGCTTTCCTTTATGAATGAAGGTGAAAAAAAGACCATCCACAAAAAACAGGAGTTGAAAGAATTTGTCACCACCCATTCAGCCTTGTAAAAGATGCTTAAGGATGTGCTACACACAAAACACAGAAACAAGGTCATCACTATGAAATAAAGGAAGAAAATCTCCCAGTAAAAGCACAAAGGAAATACACAGTAAAAAAATAGGATTATTTTTGGGAAAATGGCAGGGCAAAGTTGTTATTTATCATTCAAGTCACTTTGAATGTAAATAGCCTTAACTATGCAGTTAAAAGATACAGACTGGCAGAGTGTATTAAAAAACAAAACCCATCTATTTGCTGTTTATAAGAAACACCTCTCACCAACAAAGATGCATGAAGGCTGAAAGTGAAAGGATGGAAAAAGATATTCCATGCTAACAAAAACCAAAATAGAGCTGGTATAGCCATCTTAATATCAGACAAAAGAGATTTTAACAGAAAAACTGTTGAAAGAGACCAAGAGGGGCACTATGTATAATTAAAGGATAAATTCAACAGGAAGACGTCACTATTATAAACGTATATGCAACTAATTATGGGGCACCTGGCTATTTAAAAGAAATGGTACAGGATCTAAAGGGAGGCATAGACTCAAATACAATAGTAATGGGGGACTTCAATACCCCATTTTCAGCAACAGACAGGTCAAGATGACAGAAAATCAGCAAGGAAACAGCATAATCAACACTGCCGACCAAATAGCTCTAACAGATATCTACAGAATTTTTCATCCTAAACTTGAAGAATACACATTCTTCTCACCAGTGAACAGAACTTTCTCTAGGATTGACCACAAACTAGGCCATAAAGCAAGACTCAACAAATGAAAAAAATCAAAATCATACCATGCATCTTCTCGGACCACAATGCAATGAAGCTGGAAATCAGCAACTCAGGAATCTCTAGAACATATGAAACATATGAAGACTGAAAAACATGCTCCTGAATGAACAGTGGGTCACAGAAGAAATCAAAAGGGAAATCAAAAAGTTTCTGGAAACAAATGAAGATGACAATACAACATATAAAAACTTATGGGATACAACAAAAGCAGTGTTAAAAGGAAAGTTTATAGCAATTGGTGCCTACATCAAGAAATTGGAAAGGCACCAAATAAATGAGCTATCAATGTATTCCAAGGATCTAGAAAAACAACAGCAAATCAAACCCAAAACTAGTAGGAGAAAGAAAATAATTAAAATCTGAGAATAAATCAACAAAACTGAATAAAAAAATGCAAAGGGTCAGCAAAATGAAGAGCTGTTTTCTTGAAAAAATAAAGAAAATTGACATACCATTGGCCCAATGAACCAAAAAAGGAAAAAGAAGATCCAAATCAATAAAATTAGAGATGAAAAAGGGAATTTAATAACAGACATCACAGAAATAAAAAAAATCATCAGAAATTACTACAAAGAGCTGTATGCCAACAAACTGGACATATACAACCTATCTAAACTGAGCCATGAAGACACAGAAAACCTAAACAGACCTATAACCAAGACAGAAACTGAATCAATAATAAAAAATTTCCCAAGAAAGAAAAGCCCAGGACTGGATGGCTTCACTGCTGAATCCTAGCAGACATTTTAAGAGCTAACTTCAATTCTGCTCAAATTATTCAAAACAATTGAAAGAAAGGGAATTAGCCCAAATTCTTTCTATGAAGCAGCATCATGTTAATTCCTAAAGCTGAAAAAGGGAAAGGGAACCAAGAACAATTTCCGTGATGAACATAGATGCAAAAATCCTCAACAAAATTCTAGCCAATCAAATCCAACAATACATCAGAAAGATCATCCACCAAGACCAAGTAGGGTTTATCCCTGGTATGCGGGGATAGTTCAACATTCTCAAATCAATCAATGTGATATACCACATTAACAAACTCCAGAAGAAAAACCACATGATTATCTCAATAGATGCAGACAAAGCATTCAATAAAATACAACACCCTTTCATGATGAAAACTCTAAGCAAAGTTGGTGTAGAAGGAACATTTCTTTTCTTTCTTTTTTTTTTTTTTTTTTTTTTTTTTTGACAGGCAGAGTAGACAGTGAGAGAGAGAGACAGAGAGAACGGTCTTCCTTTGCCGTTGGTTCACCCTCCAATGGCTGCTGCGGCCGGCGCGCTGCGCCGGCGTCCCACACTGATCCGATGGCAGGAGCCAGGTACTTATCCTGGTCTCCCATGGGGTGCAGGGCCCAACCACTTGGGCCATCCTCCACTGCACTCCCTGGCCACAGCAGAGAGCTGTGCCTGGAAGAGGGGCAACCGGGACAGAATCAGGCGCCCCGACCGGGACAGACTAGAACCCGCAAGGCGGAAGATTAGCCTAGTGAGCCGCGGCGCTGGCCCTGAAGGAACATTTCTCAACACAATCAAGGCAATTCATGACAAACCTACAGCCAGCATCCTATTGAATGGGGAAAAGTTGGAAGCATTCCCACTGAGATCCAGAACCAGATGCCTACTCTCACCATTGCTATTCAATATACTTCCTGCAAGTTTTAGCAAGAGCAATTAGGCAAGAAAAAGAAATCAAAGGGATATAAATTGAGAAGGAGGAGGTCAAATTATTCCTATTTGCAGATGACATGGTTCTATATATAGGGACTCCAAAGACTCCACCAAGAGACTACTGGGACTCCTTTAAGAGTTTAGTACAGTAGCAGGATATAAAATCAATACACAAAAAACAACAGCCTTTGTATTCACAAACAATGCCAAGGCTGAGAATGAACTTCTACAATCAATCATATTCATAATAGCTACCAAAAAAATCAAATACTTTGGAATAAATCTAACCAAGGGTGTCAAAAATCTCTATGATAAGCCGGCGCCGTGGCTCAATAGGCTAATCCTCCACCTTGCGGCGCCGGCACACCGGGTTCTAGTCCCGGTTGGGGCGCCGGATTCTGTCCCGGTTGCCCCTCTTCCAGGCCAGCTCTCTGCTATGGCCAGGGAGTGCAGTGGAGGATGGCCCAGGTGCTTGGGCCCTGCACCCCATGGGAGACCAGGAAAAGCACCTGGATCCTGGCTCCTGCCATCGGATCAGCGCGGTGCGCCGGCTGCAGCGGCGGCCATTGGAGGGTGAACCAACGGCAAAGGAAGACCTTTCTCTCTGTCTCTCTCTCTCACTGTCCACTCTGCCTGTTAAAAAAAAAAAAAAAAAAAAAAAAAAAAAATCTCTATGATAAGAATTACAAACCTTTAAAGAAAGAAATATAAGAAGATACAAAAAAACAATGGAAAAATCTTCCATGTACATGGATTAGAAGAATCAATATCATCAAAATGTCCATTCTTTCAGAAGCAATTTACAGATTCAATGCAATACCAATCAAAATAACAAAGACATTCTTCTCAGATATAGAACAATGATACTGGAATTCATATGGAAACACAGGAGACCTCAAAAAGCTAAAACATTCCTATACAACAAAAACAAAGCCAGAGGCATCACAATAGCAGATTTCAAGACATACTACAAGGCAGTTACAACCATAACAGCCTGGTACTAGTATAAAAACAGGTGGACAGACGAATGGAACAGAATAGAAATGCCAGAAATCAATCCAAGCATCTACAACCAACTTCTATTTGACCAAGGAGCTAAAATCAATCCCTGGAGCAAGGATAGTCTCTTCAACAAACAGTGCTGGGAAAACTGGATTTTCACATGGAGAAGTATTAAGCAAGAACCCTACCTTACACCTTACACAAAATTCCACTCAACATGGATTAAAGATCTAAATCTATGATCTGACACCATCAGATTATTAGAGAATATTGGGGAAACCCTGCAAGACACTGGCACAGGCAAAAAGTTCTTGGAAAAGACCCCAGAGGCACAGGCAGTCAAAACCAAAATGAACAATAGGGATTACATCAAATTGATAAGTTTCTGTATTGCAAAAGCAACACTCAGAAAAGTAAAGAGCCAACTGAAAGAATCAGAGAAATTATTTGCAAACTACGCAACTGATAAAGGATTAACAACCAGAATATACAAAGAGATCAAGAAACTCCACAACAATAAAACTAACAACCCAGTTATAGACCAAGGACTTAAACAGACATTTTTCAAAGAGGAAATCTAAATGGCCAACAGACACATGAAAAAATGTTCAGGATTACTAGCCGTCAGGGAAATGCAAATCAAAACCACAATGAGGTTTCACCTCACCCCAGTTAGAGTGGCCCTCGTACAGGAATCAACAAACAACAAATGCTGGAGAGGATGTGGGGGAAAGGGCACCCTAATCCACTGTTGGTGGGAATATAAACTGGTAAAGCCTCTATGGAAGACAGTATGGAGACAGCTCAAAGATCTGAAAATAGACCTTCCATATAACCCAGTCATCCCACTCCTGGGAATTTACCCAAGGGGAATGAAGTCAGTAAACAAAAGAGCTGTCTGCAACTCCATGTTTACTGCAGCTCAATTCACAACAGCTAAGACATGGAATCAACCTAAATGCTCATCAACCAAAAACTGGATAAAGAAATTATGAGAAATTATGTGATATGTATACTATAGAATGCTATACACTGGCAAAAAAAAAAAAAAAAAAAAAAAAAAAAAAAAAAAAAAAAAAAAAAAACACAAACATGAAATCCGGTTTGTTTGCAACAAAATGGATGAATCTGGAAAACACCATACTTAGTGAAATAAGCCAGTCCAAAAGGGACAAATACATATGTCTTCCTGCTCTGTGAGAACTAATAAAGCAACTAAAATGAAATCTGGAGAAGTGAAATTGACCCTTGGAGAAGGGATGACTTGAGCTGCCCTTGACTGTCAAGGAACAGTTTCATTTTCTTTGGTTTTTCTTTTTTGTTTAGCTTTTTACTTAACATAGAGTTAATCATACATGTATAAAGTCTATTGAGAATGGATCTCATTAAAAAATAAGAGTAGGAATAGAGAGGGAGGAGGAAGTTTGTAACTGTAAAGCTGTATAGTACTGCATAGGTTCCTATGGACTTAACTTCTAAGCGTACAGTTTAAAAACTTGTCATGGGACTCCAAATCCCAATAAGCTGGGTGGTAATAATGCCACCTTAAGTGTTAAAGTGATTATATTAAGTGTCAAAATGAACATATAGATAGGATTAAGTGTCAAAGTGATCATATAAATTGGATTAATTATGTTAATAATAAAAGAATTAAAGAAAAGAGAATGTTCCAACATGGGAAGCAGTCCACACAGCAGACTCATAAGAATGACAATGCTTTAAGTAGCACTCTGACCTCAGAATAAGCCCTAAAGGCATTCTGGTCTGGCTGAAAAGCCCATGAGAGCATTTCAGGCAGGGAAAGCGAAGACACTGTGGCAAAAAAATAAATAAATAAATAAATAAAATAAAATCCTACATGAAGGATCTCTGTGATAAAGATCCCAGTGGAAAGAAGGGGCCATCAAAGAAGGATATACTTTTCTCTGAAGGAGGAGAGAACTTCCACTATGTTTATGGCCTTGTATAAATACTGACAGTTTGTGAATTCAAAAGGCTTCTATAGTCTAGGCAGCTCATTTCAAGAGCCTTGGGTGGTCACTGACATCATACACAAGACTGTTAATTGTTAAATTAACAACAGGAGTCACTGGGCACTAACTTCCTATGCAGGACCTCTGTCCTTAATGAGTTGTATTATGAGAGTTAAGCATAAAACTGATTCTCAAACAATATTTGTGTGTGTATGTGTGTGTGTGCGCGCGCGCAAATTGTTGAAGTCTTTACTTAGCATATGAGTTGATCTTCTGTGTACAAAGTTAACTGAAAATGAATCTTAATGGAGAATAGGACTGGGAAGGGAGAGGGAGGAGGAGGGAGGGTTGAGAAGGTCAGAATGGTGGGAAGAATAACTATATTCCTAAAGTTGTACTTATGAAATTTGTATTCATGAAATAAAAGATTTCTTTGGGGAAAAAAAAAGACTGAAATAACTGCAATACTCTGAAACTGTTCTCCTACCTCTCAATTTCAGCATTGAAAAAGAAATAAAAAGCCAACACCCATCCAAAGAATATAAGCCAACATCCATTAAAAGAATATAACAATCAACTGACAGGACTAAAAGCAGAATTATAACTTTGATGTATATTTCCTTATATAAATGTAAGACAAATACTCAAATATTTGCATATATTATTTTACCTTTGAACTAGATGTCCATTCCATATTGGACTTTTTCTCACTATCACATGCCAGTTCTTCTGGAGGACATTCCAATAAATTATCTCCATGTATATCATTTCTGCATAAAGGGCACTTTGCATGTGGCTATATAAAAACAAAGTATGAGCAACACTTACAAGATGAACAAAAATATCAATTCTATTATTTCTCACAACAAAATTTTATTAAACTTGTTACATTCATTATTTGAGAAAAATTTGCTGAAATCCAGACAGATACAGTGTTCTAATATGTGTGCTAAGTAAGATGGGTAAAGGAAGGAGCAAAAGTATTTACCCTTAACCAAGCACAAGCTTAAAACACTAATTTATACCAATTGCAGGCAAGTACAGAAACCATGAATACAATGCCTTGAATGAAACTAAAATAGATCATGCTATTTGGAGTTATTCTTTAAGAAAAAAGTCCTTGTTAATTACTTACACAGCTATTAGTTTGCAACATGTGTTGTATCCATTTGTACTAAGACCCACTAATAAAATAAGATTACACCTTAAAAACTAGACTCTAACCACCATTACAATAAAAAAGATTATGAAACTAAAATTGATGCTAGAGGTCAATGCAATTCAGAATCATGATAATCCATTTTTCTACATGTATGTTATACATCAATTTAAAAACCATAAAAAAATCTACTCTAGCTCAAGGATTTCAGGATTTTTTCAAAAAATTCTATACAAATTAATCTAGACCTTCCTTATCCAAAACAATAGCAATTAAGCCCTAGAAATGTGACTAAGCCAAATTAAGGTGATATAAGTGTACAATATCACCAAAGTTTGAAGACTTAGCTTAAAAAAAAAAAAAGAGGCAATGTAGTATATCACATGAATACTATTCACATTTCAGATACATTAAATTAAAATGCATTAATGATTAAATTATGTTTTTAATACAACTATGAGGAAATTTTAAATTCCCTGTGTCTCTCACAAATTATCAATATATTGTTAGACAGCAATAATCTAGACAGCAGAACTAGGAAACTGTGAAACAATGCCTCCAAAATAATATCTCTTTGTGTTAAAGAGCTTCACTAATGAGAAGTATATTACCAATTAAAGATTAGAATAATTAGCTACAAAAGTTGTACTATTAAATCCAAGTACAAAACTTCTTATACTCTCTTGAACTTGGGTTTTATTATGCTACAGACAGGTACACCACTACAGAGAACACTGGACCCGTACTGAGCAAAACACTAACCTGCTCATTCTGAATGACTTGGCAAATACAAGGTTTACAAAATACATGTGCACAATGTGTTATCACAGGAACTGTTAAAGAATCCAAGCATATAGCACATTCTTCATCTGAACCTGAGCTCAGAATTAACTTCATCTTCTTTATTAACTTCTTTCGCAGTTCTTCAGGTGTATCATTCCCTAGAGAGAAGGCTGAAAAATTAATTTCAAAGCAAGATTTGTACACGACTTGACAAATTAATCTACTGAAGAGAAAGGAAACTTTTGCTTGCCACTGCATCTTTTTCTGTCCTAGGCAAAAAGCATGATTTAAATTTGAAATTTTGTGAAATATTCAGAAGTATAGAAACCAAATCAATTTACCTCATAGAGAATTACCAATACACTACGATCTACACACACCAGCACAGACTAAAAGGCAATTCCAATGTGATTCTTTCTTTTAAGGGTATCTTAAAAGAAATCTGAAAATCCTGGAAAGACTTCATTATAATTCCATTTCATTGGTAAAAAATTCTTGGATATATTCCCAAATGTCCTATACCAAAAGCAATGTCCATCTGACAGCACAAAATGACCAACCAAATTCAGGCTATGTAAAAAATTTCTGATTCTGATTTAAGTATTTGCAAAAAATATAATGGCATGAACTAATCATATTTTCTTACCTGAGGGACCACTGGAAGACACTGTATTTGTAAGAAGATGAGTATGACAACAAATCTGCCGCAATCTAAGTAAAAGACCCAAGACATCTGCATAGTGTGCAAGGACAGTCCCTTCATTAAAATACCTAGAGATAAAAATGTTAAATATTATATATCCTCTAAACAACATCTCCTCTGAAAATCATTCTAAATTAAAAATGAAAAAACAGAAATTTGCAACAATAAAGCCCAACTTATGCAAAACGGCTATCAACTGCAGTAAAAGAACGATAGGAAAACAGAACTGCAAATCTGGAACAGACATGCATTTCTTCAAAACGGAATGGAAAAATTACCTCTCATGTACAAAAACAGAAACAGGGCACATGCCTGTTGACATGAAATTCTCTGAACAATTTTACACAAAGAGCAGGGAAGGCAAACTGAGTGAAGAAACACATGGATGCCCTGTGTTTTCAGAAACAAGACTAAGGGCAGGAGCTTCTTACCTTACCTGAAAAAAACTCTACTCCCCCCATAGACCCATCTCTGTGAATGGCATTTCCATCCTTCCATTCACATGAAAAACTTTGTGGAGTATCTATGACTCTTCTCTCACACACACCATATCCCACCAATCAGCAAGTTCTGTTGGCTCTGAACAGTCCAAACATTTCTCATCCATTTCATCACTATTACTATGGTAAACACCAACATCAACCCTTTGATTATTGGCAGTGCTCTCCCTACTGATGACCTTATTCCAACAATCTAAATCTGAACACAAAAGCCAGAATGATCCATTTAAAAGGTAAATCATGGAGCTGGCATTGTGGCACAACAGGTTAACCTGCCACCTGTGACACCGGCATCCTGCACAGGCTCCAGTTCAAATTCTGGCTGCTCCACTTCCTACCCAGCTCCCTGCTACTATGCCTGGGGAAGTAGCAGAAGATGGCCCAAGTGCTTGGGCCCCTGCACCCACATGGGGGACCTGGATGAAGCTCCTGGTTCCTGGCTTTGGCCCAGCCCAGCTCCAGCTGCTGAGGAATGAACCAGTGGATGGAAGATCTCTCTTGCTTTCTCTGTTTCTCTCTCTCTCTCTTTCTGCCTTCCAAATAAATACATAAATCTTCTTAAACAAAGTAAATCAAATTATGCCACTCTCCTGGCTAAAACCCTCCAAAGAAAGTAGAAAGTAAAGTCAAAATTCTAGAAATATACCACAATGCCTCACACTATCACCATCCAACCCTCGCGCCAATAACTCTTCCATATGATGACTATTTTCCTGCTTACTCATTATTACTTTGCCACACCTACCTTTTTTGTTCTTTTTCAAACTCATCAGGCATGCTCCCAATTTCAGGCTTTTACAGTTTGGGGCTGTTCTCTCTGCTTGAAACACTCCTCAACTTCAATATCCTCCAAGCTTTGTTCAACATATCATTTTCCGAGAGATTTTCCCTAAACACCTTAATAAAATTCAGCATTCTCTATTCATGTTCTCTGCTTTTTTTCCCCATAAATTTAATCGTGTTTTTAATCTGCCTATTTCTACCCATTAAAATATTAATTCTTTGATGGTAGGAATTTTTGTTTTTTATTATGCTGTATCTAAATGTGCAGGAATGCCTAGCACACCAAAGGCACTTAACAGATTTCAGCAGAAAGAATAAACATGAAATTTCAATACCAATATAAGATTTTAGACTCTATAATCTGCTTGGATCTAATTCCTATGAAACTCTGTTTTGTACCTACAGTTCACTGAATTTTGAATTTTGTTTTGAACACCATATTTTCTCAGTTCTGTTTGCCTTCATTTTCTCCTATCCTTTCTGGTACCATAGTCATTCACATCACATATGCTTTCCCTTAGAATTTCTCACCTTCTACCATCACGAATCCCTTTTAATCTAATTAATCAACTCCTATTCCCAGAATTCTAAACACTGTTGCAAAGCCATATTAACGAATTTCACTACATGTATCTAATACTACCTATAGCATGTCTGCCACTCTAGCAATCTTTTAAAGACAGCTGCAAGTCCAGTTCACCTTCTTCAGCTTCTTATTACCTTACTTTGTATATACACTTGCTTCACAGTTCAATGACTGTACTCTTGATATTATTACTCTTGATATTATTTTCTCCGATGTTAGGCTGTATTTTCCTCTACCAACCGCTATAATTTCTTTTCTATCTATAATCTCTTCTGCTTAAAGGTACTCATGCTAATTAACTATGAAAAAAGCTGGTCTGACAATTAAGTACTGATTCTACCAGTCTCATGTACTTTTTAAAGCCAAATTTACATAAAAAAGTGGCCTGCAGTTTAGTTTGTTCAATGATTTGCCCGTATATTCATCACTCTTGTGAAACTATTCTGAGAGTTTATACCAGTAGCTATTGAATCAACAAATTAAACAGTCCTTTCTAAGTCTCTGTACATGTGACACTACTGGTCATTTTCTCTTTCTTGACTGTGCTGTCTTTCCTGGGATTCTGTAACCATTTTTGCTACTTTCTTCACACTTCTCCCTTTGACAGAATCTCCTATAGTAGATTATTTTTATCTTATTTCTTAAATGCAAACATTGCCCTCAAATTTTGATTCCTTATTAAGATATATCTTACAGTTGATAGATAGATAGACAGATATAGATAGATAGACAGCCATAGAAAGATAAATATTTTTTAGTTTCAATATTTCTTATCTACTCAATTGTGGGGAGCAATCCGGACTGGACTAAGTTACTCGAATTAGGACTTATTCTATGCATCTGCTCTCCCACAATATGGCGCTGGGAGAGAAGTAAACAGCTTCCGCACAGCTGCCTCCAGTTCAACCAATTAACTGTAGGACTTGCTCCTGATTGGAGAGCAGCGTACTCAGCCGAGTTGGGATTGGCGGAGGAGGACTATAAAGGAGGAGAGAGACGGCATGCACCGGGAACATCTATGGGGAACATCTAAGGGAACCCGTGCAGCCCCCGAGAGAACCGGCCGGCGGTGTGCCGCTCCCCTGCGGAAGTGGGGAATGCGGCCAGGGGGAACTGCCCTTCCACGGAGGTGGAAGGGATAGTAGCCAACCCGGGAAGAACCAGCAGCAAACCCGGGGAGGGCCGAGCAGACGAAAGAACAGCGCAGGGTCCTGTGTCGTTCCCCCACGAAGACGGGGAGCGACACTCAATATGACACAAGGTCAAAAATAGAAGCAAAGTCTTCCACCTAGCAATCAACTTTCTCTTTAAATATTTTTCTAACTTAAGGAATTACTTCCCTGATGAATTATACTATTATTTTATCCATGTCAACTATTCATTTGTTTAAAAAAGTATAAACTATGGAGATAAATTATCTTTCCATACACTTCAGACTTTATTTCCAACAAAAGAAAGAAAAAACATAAAAATTACTTTCTAATGTGACTTTTTTACTCCATACCTTCCAATAGTAGCTTTGCCTTCATTTTTCACGGATTGATAAATCTTTCTCTCTTCATCTGAAAGTGTAATGTGCTGAATAAATACTTTACGTTCTGGTAACTCCAAAACAGGTTTTCCTTTAATTTTGCTTGTCTTTGTTCTTCTAAGTGTAATATTTTTAATTAAGGACTGTAAACGCCTAGTCAAAAAAATAATAATTACATAACTTTTTACGTCTATATGAGTTGGCCCAGTAAAAACAAAAAATAGTAAGTTTACATTATTGCTGTTTAATAAACTTACTAGAGGTTTTTTAAAAATTCCTTATTTGAGGTTTTATCTACTCTGATAACCATACAATTATTGTACAAATAGTAAATTATAGCAAAAAATGAACTGGAATTTCCCCTCAACTCAATACTTGTCACAATCTTCCTACATCCTGTCTTTAATTTTCTTAAGCTCTTCTCCCCACTTCTGCTCTAATCATTAACCTTTACTTCTCAATCATCTTGTCAACTGCATTACCCAAAAATTAACATTAAAATTCTTACTAAGTACTCACTGAGTACAAAGCACTGAAATAAATGTTCTAAGGATAAAATGAGTACAATCCTTCTTTCTGCAATGTGAAAAATCAAAGGTACATAACTAATTTTAAAGTAACAAAAATCCAAAAATAGAAACATGAGATTTAAGAAGAAGGAGAAATGCCTTCCTAGGTTCCAAGATCTTTACATTTCCTCCTAATTATCAGAAGAAAAAAAGGAGCATATGAATTCTTTAAGAAAAGGTTTTCCCTAACATTGAAATCTAAGTACAATTTCTTAACTTGAAAGTTTAAGTGTTTGGTTCTGAGTAAATCAAATGGACGACACTAACAACAAGGTCAGTGGCTTTTAAAAGTTTTCACCCGGCGCCATGGCTCACTAGGCTAATCCTCCGCCTTGTGGCGCAGGCACACCGGGTTCTAGTCCTGCTCGGGGCGCCGGATTCTGTCCCGGTTGCCCCTCTTCCAGGCACAGCTCTCTGCTGTGGCCAGGGAGTGCAGTGGAGGATGACCCAAAGTCCTTGGGCCCTGCACCCCATGGGAGACCAGGAGAAGTACCTGGCTCCTGCCATCGGATCAGGCAGTGCGCCGGCCGCAGCGCACCAGCCGCGGCAGCCATTGGAGGGTGAACCAACGGCAAAGGAAGACCTTTCTCTCTGTCTCTCTCTCTCACTGTCCACTCTGCCTGTCAAAAAAAACAAAGTTTTCACTATAACCACAAAAAGAGACAAATTTTAAATTCCATCCATACATAAACACAGACATATAAACAGAAATAAAATAATCTTTATTATGCAAGAAGCACTCTGATATTTTCTTATTTCCTCTACTCTATTTTCTCTTTAATGCTAGCTACCACCTTTATAAGGATTTCACAACTTACTAAGGTATCGGATATGCTCAGTTTAAAAGCAACTGCCAAGTTGGCCTTTTAGCCCAATCTTTAAGACATTTTAAGTAGGACTCCCATGCCTCATACTGGAGTAAATATATTCAATACCTGGGTCTGGATCCTCACGTGCGCTTCCTGCTAATGCAGACACTGGGAAGCAGTGATAATGGCTGAAACGACTGGGTTTCTGTCACCCACATATGAGACCTGGATTGAGTCCCTGGATCCTAACTATAGTCCTAATAGTCCTGGTTGCTGCAGGTATTAGGACAGTGACTCAGTGGTAAATCAGCAGATACCACCTCTCTCTATCTGCTACTCTGCCTCTACTTCTCAAATCAATAAAACTTAATTTAAAAAAAGTGCTCTAGACAGAAAAACTTGCACATGACCCTAGAACTTAAAAGAGAGCTAAGGCTGGCGCCGCGGCTCACTAGGCTAATCCTCCACCTTGCGGCGCCGGCACACCGGGTTCTAGTCCTGCTCGGGGCGCCGGATTCTGTCCTGGTTGCCCCTCTTCCAGGCCAGCTCTCTGCTGTGGCCCGGGAGTGCAGTGGAGGATGGCCCAAGTCCTTGGGCCCTGCACCCCATGGGAGACCAGGATAAGTGCCTGGCTCCTGGCTTCGGATCAGCGCGGTGCGCCGGCCGCAGCATGCCGGCCACAGCACGCTGGCCGCGGCGGCCATTGGAGGGTGAACCAACGGAAAAGGAAGACCTTTCTCTCTGTCTCTCTCTCTCTCACTGTCCACTCTGCCTGTCAAAAAAAAAAAAAAAAAAAAAAAAAAAAAAAAAAAGAGAGAGAGAGCTAAAACCACGGTGAGTTTTAATTTATGTTCTCAACTTTTATGTCTCCACCAGATACAATCATGTAAAACCTCACTCCTAAGAGGTCACTGTACACCACATCACTCACCACTTTATAAAGCTATGTAAGGTGTGAAAGCTAAAGGCATACTTGATCCTCAACAGATACAGATGTCCCTGTCACTGTTGATTCTGTTAATAGAGGCTTTGGAGACCACAAAGTTGTGCCCTTTCTTTCAGAATGCCTAAAATCAGAAGGGTAGTAAGTTACTGGAAATCTTTCTCTTCCCAAACAAGAATCACTAGGTTCTAAAAGTCAAAGACATTGAGACATAAACACTTTATGGAATGAGAAATCAAAAGTCAAATTAAATAACAATGAAAGTGGCAACTGGTTCAAGTCACTAAGTTATCTGTAGCACAATCATCAGTTGCTGTGAAATTACTTACCGAAGTCCTCCTTCATCTCCCATTGTGACAGGACGCTGTATTGTTCTGTGCCACCATTCTCTATCAACAAATGGCTTTAGTTTTAAAAAGGACAGAAGAGACCACAAATCCTTTAAAGAATTCTGGATTGGAGTACCTAAAAAATAATCAAAAAAACCTTTTAATCAGAGTATCCAACAAGAATATTCATTTGGCCCATCAGAGAAGATAACAGTTGCGAATGGGCATTCTATACCAAGCTGTGAATATAATGCTTTCTTAGACAGATACACACCTCAAAATACAGTTTCACTCTAACTTTTAGCTCTCATTTGCCACACTAACAAAGAAAAAGACCAAAGACCCAATGAATTAAACTTTCTCTTTATAAAGTACGTTTGCTTATTTGGTTTTTAAAACAGTCGCATTAGTAAGAAGGAAAAAGCAACTAATTTAGGTTTATATTCTCTTCTCTACCTTTTACTAAAGGTATCATGTGTAGCAAACAAGTTCCAAGATGGTCAATGAAAAATCACAATTCTGATTAGAGGATTAGAGTAGCTACTTTATCCCTGGGATTCAAGAGTAAATCCTGTGATTTAACTATAATTCACTATGATAAAGTGAGCAGTTACGAAAAACAAGCCAAAACATTTTAATTTCTATGATTAGTTTTGTGACAGACTTTATATCCACTTGAAGTTTACAAAGTTAACTCACTAACTTATTAAATAATATACTTTGAAGAATCAACTTTTTAAAAAGTTAAATACTATGATTACCTGTCAATACCCATCTCCTTTCTGCTTCTAAATCAAGTACAGCTTTTGTCTGCTGAGCATTTGGATTTCGAATGGCATGTCCTTCATCCAAGATCACTCTTAGCCACCTTATGCTATGTAATGGACTATCACCTTTAGTCTGAAATGAAGGTTTCATAAAAATTTAAAAATCACAGAAAAATAAAATAGTATTGAGTATAACTTGCTATAAAATAACAGTACATTCAATTACCAAATACTCAAAAAGCTCATGACTATTACTACTGATATTTTACATATAGAAAATTAGGGGCCGGTGATGTGGCATAGCAGGTTAAAGCCCCTGCCTGAAGTGCCAGCATCCCATAGGGGGCACCCTTTCGTGTCCCTGATGCTCCACTGCCAATCCAGCTCTCTGCTATGGCCTGGGAAAGCAGTAGAAGATGGCCCAAGCCTTTGGGCCCCTGTACCCATGTACAGAAAAATCTCCTGGCTCCCAACTCTGGATCAGCACAGCTCCGGCCGTTGCAGCCATACTGGGAGTGAACCAGCGGATGGAAGACCTCTCTCTTTCTCTGCCTCTCCTCTATGTAACTCTGACTTTCAAATAAATAAAATAAATCTTAAAAAAAAAAAAAAGAAAAGAAAATCAAAGTACAAGGTACTAAATATGTTGCTGAAAATATCATAGCTGGAAAGTGGCAAAATCAGCATTTTAAACCCTGGTCTAACACTCTGCTGAGTCCCTGAGCAATATAATGAAATATTCTGCTTCAGACTAAAATACAGTGGTGATACAAAAATTGCCAATTTTCAGAATTATTTGCATATAACAATACTGCCTTCTTTTATATGAAAGGTAACATTCATAGAAGACTGAAATTTTAACAATAACATATTTACAAAACATTTAGCTGAACAACTGAAACGGTACAATTACATAATAATTAGATTCCTAAAAGAATTAGAAAACTCATGAAATGCAGCTATAAAAAAGCTTTTTTTTTAAGATTTATTTATTTTTATTTGAAAGTCATTTACACAGAGAGAAGAAAGGCAGAGAGAGAGAGAGAGAGAGGTCATCCACCAGATAGTTCACTCCCCAATTGGCTGCAACGGCCGGAGCTGCGCCAATCCGAAGCCAGGAGCCAGGAGCTTCTTCCCGGTCTCCCACGCAGGTGCAGGGGCCCAAGCACTTGGGCCATCCTCCACTGCTTTCCCAGGCCATAGCAGAGAGCTGGATCGGAAGTGGAACAGCCGGGTCTTGAACTGGTGCCCATATGCGATGCCAGCACTTCAGGCCAGGGTGTTAACCCGCTGCGCCACAGCACCGGCCCCTAAAAAAGCTTATCTTCAAACTAAGGTATTAACTAGTCAAATCATTAAGGCAGAAAATAATTTTCCAGAATATTTAAGAAATAAAACTTAGTTAGACTTAGTTACAATTCAAATGTAAAATTTTACCTCAAAATGTCCTAAATAGAAAACATTCCTAACATTCCTAAGTTAGTATCTAAAGAAGGTAAGGGGCCAGCGTTGGGACATAATAGGTTAAGCATCTGCCTGCGACACTGGCATCCCATACGAGCAATGGTTCGAGTCCCAGCTGCTCCACTTCCAATCCAGCTACCTGTTGATAAGCTGTAGAAGACAGCCAAAGCCTGTGAAAGCAGTAGAAGATGGCCCAAGTATGTGGGCCTCTGTCATCCACATGGGTAAGACCTGGATTGGGTAAGACCTGGATGGAGTTCCAGGTTCCTGGCCCAGCCCCGGACCTCAAGGCTACTGGGTGAGTGAACCAGTGAATGGAAGATCTCTCACACTCTATATCTCCTTCTCTCTATATAACTCTTTCAAATAAATAAATAAATCTTTATTTTTAAAAATCCTATTTATTTCCTATATATTTTTAGTATCTAGAATGAAAAAAGTACAGAAAGCCAAACTTTTAGAGCACTTAAGAAATTCGAAGTGCAGTTAACTTCAACCTTTATAAATATCAACATACTTACTCCATAGTCATGAGTTAAAATATTATATGTAGTCAAAACAATATCTTGTTTTGAAAGCAAGGCTGGGTCTCTAATACGATCAGGACCATAATAAACATAGAAATTCAAGTGCACATCTGATTTTATATGTTGTCCAAACTGGTCCTAAAAGAAAATTAGACATAATTTTAATAACAAGCAGATTAATATGAAGCTTAAAAAGTATATGAAAGTATGTCAAAATCAAAGTATTACAACTGCATGAAATTAAGCTTCCTACAACTAAACTAAACTAACAACAAAGATAATAATATTAATTATTATATTGTCAGGAAAAACATCACATACACATAATCATAATAATACATTACATGAATTGTGCTTGGCTCTACCAACCACTTTATTTTTTAGGATGAAAAACAAGCTTTTCTAAAATAGTAATTCATTTTTAAAACAATATTTTAATAAAGGGTTTCTATAATGCTCCTAATTAGATATAATAATATCAAGATTGGGCATGGGCATCTGGCCTGTGGGTTAATCTTAGTCCCAAGCTCCACCTCAGATCCTACTAATGCACTCCCGCTCCTGCTAAAGCAGTAGTGATGGCTCAGGTTGTATCCCTGCCACCCACTAGGGAGACCTGGACTGAATTCAGGCCCCAGCACCAGCCACTGTAGGCATTTGAGAGAGCCTTTCTTTCTCTGCCTCTCAAACACTTAAATTTTTAAAAAATATAATAACTGGGCCGGTGCCGCAGCTCACTAGGCTAATCCTCTGCCTGCGGCACCAGCACCCCAGGTTCTAGTCCTGGTTGGGGCGCCGGATTCTGTCCTGGTTGCTCCTCTTCCAGTCCAGCTCTCTGCTGTGGCCCGGGAAGGCAGTGGAGGATGGCCCAAGTGCTTGAGCCCTGCACCTGCATGGGAGACCAGGAGGAAGCACCTGGCTCCTGGCTTCAAATCGGCGCAACATGCCAGCGGCAACACACCGGCCATTGCAGCCACTTGGGGGGTGAACCAACGGAAAAAGGAAGACCTTTTTCTCTGTCTCTCTCTCACTGTCTAACTCTGCCTGTCAAAAATAATAATAATATCTAGACTAATAAGTAAAAGAATAGCAACCAGTACTTTTAAGACTGAAGGCAGAGATTTAAGCACAGAACTCACTTTAATTCATTTACTGTAGGCCTACTACTTGCCAGGCATCAGCTTTGAGGACACGATCAGTATTAAAGCTTAAAGTTCATAGAAGAACTATAAAATAAAGTTACAGGAAGTTTCAAAATGAAGGGAGAAAGTAGACATAAAGATGAGAGATACTGAGTGTTTTAGACATTTATTATTTTTAGTTACTACAGAATACCTCTGACTAGAGAAGTATACTAAGAAAATGTAAATACAAACATGTAGGTACAAGTGAGAGGTATAGATAAAGATTGTAAAAAAGTATGTAAAGTCAAAGGAATGAATGCAATTTCCCAAGAAGAGCATGTACTAGTAACAATGAGAAAAGAAAGTAGTCAGAAACAGAGCCTACAGAATACCAGTATTTAAGGAACTTTATTTGGGGAAAAAATCACATGATGCCTAGGATATAATTAAAAATATTTCAGGGGCCGGCACTGTGGCATAGCGGGTAAAGCCACCACCAACAGTGCCGGCATCCCATATGCATGCTGGTTCAAGTCCTGGCTGCTCCACTTCTGACCCAGCTCTCTATTATGGCCTGAGAAAGCAGTGGAAGATGGTCCAAGTCCTTGGGTCCCTGCACCCGCATGGGAGACATGAAAGAAGCTCCTGGCTCCTGGCTTCGGATCGATGCAGCTCCGGCCATTGCGGCCAACTGGGGAGTCAACCAGCGGATGGAAGACCTACCTCTCTCTCTCTCTCTCTCTCTCTCTCTCTCTCTCTCTCTCTCTCCCTCTGTGCCTCTCCTTCTCTCTCTGTGTAACTCTGACTTTAAAGTAAATAAATAAATCTTTAAAAAAATATTTTAGTGGGGCTGGTGCTGTGGTGTAGTAGGTTAAGCCTCTGCCTGCACTCCGGCATCCCATAAAGGTACCAGTTCAAATCCCAGCTTTCCATTTCCAATCCAGCTCCCTGCTAGTGGCCTGGGAAAACAGCAGAGGATGGCTCAAGTGCCTGGGGCCCTGCCCTCATGTAGAAGATCTAGAATATGCTCCTGGCTCCTGACTCCTGATAAGCCTAACTCTGGCCATTGTGGCCATTTGGTGAGCGCACCAGTGGATGGAAGATCTCTCTGTCTCTCCCTGTCTGTAACTCTGCTTCTTAAATAAATAAATAAATCTTTTTTAAAAATACAGAGAAAATAAAAAAAATGAAATGGTAAAAGTGAAAAAACAGATTTTTTCCTACAAAATTTCAGAAAACGACAGAATCCAACAGGAGAAGAATCCAGGGCCAGCGTCTGTGGCAAAGCAGGTTAAGCTGCTGCCTGTGATGCTGGAACTCACATGAGCAGTAGTTCAAGTCCTGGCTGCTCTGCTTCTGATCCAGCTTCCTGCTAAGGCATCTGGGAAAGAAGCAGAAGATGGCCCAAGAACCTGGGCTCCTGCCACCCACATGGGAGACCCAGACAGAATTCCTTGCCCATAGCCTCAGCCTGGCAAAGCCCTGACTGTCTTTCACCCTCTCTCTCTAACTCTTCCAAATCAATAAATAAATCTTTTTTAAAGAGTTACAAAGAGAGAGGGAGGGACAGTGAGAGAGAAAGGTCTTCCATATGCTGCTTCACTCCCCAAATAGCCACATTGGCTGGGACTAAGCCAGGCTGAAGCCAGGAACAAGGAGTTTCTTCTGGGTCTTCCAAGTGGGTGCAGCAGCCCAAGCATTTGGGTTGTTATCTGCTGCTTTCTCAGGCACACTAGCAGGGAACTGGATCAGATGCAGACTGACTGGAACTCAAACTGGCATCCACTCAACCTGCTATGCCACACTGAGAGTCCCATAAGTAAATCTTCATAAAAAAGAATTGATCCCAATGGCAAACCTAAATCAATGAGTGGTCTTGAAATGAAACAGAGAAAAAAAAAGTGCATATCTGTAGAAGGAGTAGACAGAGAATAAAATCAACTTTCTGGAAAAAGCAGAGAACTACCTATTTATTGTATTTCTAGACATTGTTCTAGGTCATATACAAGGATGCTTCATAAAGTTCATAGAAAAATAGAATTAAAGGATAAGTTTATGCTGCTGTCAGAAATTTTCAAATTCATCATAGTTTTTCCATAATAGACATCTTTATGAACTTTTTGAAGATATCTTCCATATTGATTTCAAATTATTTGCACTAAAGTAACCTTACCTTTTAACTCTAGTTTCTGTAAACTTTTTAAAGTACTCTCATATATTTCTTTCCAAATGAAAATGAAATAGGTGATTTCATGAGAGAGTAAGTAACTTGTCTAAATATCCAGAACTGGTATATGGTGGACTTGGGGTTGGTACCCAGGCCATACCCTTTTGACTTGATTCTTTCCCTTATTTGAAGACCAAAAAGGAAAGATAAATTAGCTCCAGACTGACTTTTAGAATGTGAAGTTATTTACTTGCGAGCTAGGAACAGAGTAGCCTGTTGAGATATTTTGAAATTTTAATTCTTGACTATAAATCCCTATGGGCCCAACTATCCATAGTTCCTTTACACTTCTGCACAGTCTCCCAATAGGCAAGAATTTATCAAGATTTCCTTTTTGAAGTTTATATAACCCCAAATTTTTACTGTTTTCCAGAGACAAGATTATAATAAAAAATTGATTACTTATTTTTGAAACATGTCTCCATACCCTAAGCCCCTGAAACAATCACAATATTGTTTATAGCTCCATAATATTTCTAAACATCACCCTGAAACTGTCATTCAAGACACTCAAGCACCCATGTACTGCCCTTCCCATGAAAAAGTATGTATCAAAAGAAAGGGCATAGTTTTGCTGGAATAAAAAGAACAAAACATCACTAAAATTCTTTCTGTTCCTAAGAGAAAAAATGACACACTAATCAGAAGGTATAGCTTCATTAAAACAAACAAAAAACCCAAAAACTTATCAAAAGATAAGTCATGTCATGGAAGACAAAGTTACATAAAGTCAAGAAGAAAAGGATATGTAAAGTCAAGAAGAGGCCACTGAATTTGACAGTTGGCCCTTCACTAGTCTTTTCCAATGCAATTTAGAGAACTGGTAACTGAAGCCAGATTACAATGAGTTCAGGAGTTAGCTAGTGAACGCATATACTGGAAATTAACCCCTAAGTGGTATGACAGAAGGAAAGAGAAATGGCAGCGATTTAAGAGGTAAGATATAATCAAGAGAAAATACTTTAAAATGCAAAAAGACCTGAGTATATTTTATGAGAGGAACAGTGGGAAGAAACTGAATAACCAGATAGAAGAAAAATAAGAGATAGAAAGCAAAGATAAGAAAAGATGGGATACAAAGTACAGAGTAAGGTACAGGTCTTACAAAGAGTAGGACTTTCTCACATACTAAGAGGAAAAGGGGCCAGTGTTGTGCAGTGGGTTAAGCCGCTGCCTTCAACGCTGGCGTCCCACATAAATACCGGTTTAAGCCAGAGCTGCTCCATTTCCAATCCAGCTCCCTGAATTAAGTGCCTGAGAAAGCAGCAGAAGATGGCCCAAGTACTGGGTCCCTACCACCCAAATGGGAGACCTGAATGAAGCTCCTGCTTCAGCCTGTCCCAGCCCTGGCTACTGCAACCATTTAGGGAATGAACCAGTAGATGAAAGATCCTCTTCTTCTTTCCTTTTTTCTCTCTGCAAGTCTGCTTGTCAAATAAATAAATAAATCTTATAAAAAAAAAAAAAAAAAAAAAAAAAGAGAAGAGGAAAAGGAGGAAAGGGCAGAAGAAGTATAGAAAGTATAGATAACCCTGGAGTGGGGCAAGAATGGAAGAGTTCACATCTAGTGGTCCTTATGTTTTACAACATTCCCAAGAGAGTCATCATAACATGAAGCCTGAAGCTAGAACTAGAAAGGAGACACAGAACTAGGCTACTCCATACATACAACACAGAAGAGGTTCCATTCCAATGTAATGTTTTAGAACAGAAAAAACAGAACAACAAAAATTTCTAGTATGTAATATTAAAAGTATTGGTCACAGGAGCTGGCACTGTGGCGTAGCAGGTGAGGATGCCGACTGCAGTGCCGGGCAGCCCATATGGGAACCGGTTTGAGACCCGGCTGCTCCACTTCCGATCCAGCTCTCTATTATGGCCTGGGAAAGCAGTGGAAGACAGCCCAAGTCCTTGGGCTTCTGCACCTGCATGGGAGACCCAGAAAAAGCTCCTGGCTTCGGATCGTCACAGCTCCAGTAGTTGCAGCCATTTGGGGAGTGAACCAGCAGATGAAGACCTCTCTCTCTCTCTTTCTCTCTCTCTCTCTCTCTCTCTGTGCCTCTCCTCTCTGTGTAACTCTGACTTTCAAGTAAATAAATCTTTAAAAAAAAAAGTATAGGTTACAGAATAAAAATGTTTTAGACTATCTACCCGCTCCATCACATATTAGCGGGATGATCTTGGACAAGTTAAACAACCTCTCTGTGTTTCTATTTGGTCATTTGGAAACTAAATAAAAACTGAGGATAATAGTCATATGGAAAATGTATGAAAAAAGTTCAAGAACAAAATAAGTACATAGAAGTTCACTAAATGTTAACACTGTTATAAAAATAAGTCTTGCTAATAGTCAGTTTACAAATATGGCAGAGATGGGGCCAGCGTTGTGGCACAGCAGGTTAAGTATCCACTTGCAATGCCATCATCTCATATGGATGCCAGTTCAAGACCTGGCTAATCCATTTCCTATCCAGCTGCCTGCTAATGTGCCTGGAAAAGCAGCAGCAGATGGCCCAGGTGCTTAGGCCCCTGCACTCACATGAGAGATCCGGAAGAAGCTCCAGGATCCGGGATTCAGGTTGGCCTAGCCCTGGCCATTTGGCCATTTGGGGTGTGAATCAGCAGATGAAAAATCTCTTTTTCTGTCTCCCCTCCTCTCTCTCTAACTCTACCTTTTAAATAAATAAAAAATGAATTTTATTTTTTAAAGGTGGTAGAAATTTATATACCTTTCACACTTTGGAAGACAAGAGTGGCAAAGGCAGAAACAAAAACCAAATTTCATGTGAGCAACTGATGCTTCTTTACTTTTTTGTACTATAAATCATCAAAATAATTGCTTAAATTCAATAAATATAACTCCAATTCACATTAACAATCATTTTAACTTAATATAATGATCAAGCATAACACTTTTTATCTTACTAAACAAATCTATATCCCATTACACTTATGAAGGGCTTTAAAGACTTACAATCCAGTTGCTTAACACAGAAAGTGGACAGATAATCAGTGTTGTTCTTGGTCTCTCTTCAACATCAGTTTTCTTTGAACCCTCTGCCGCAGATGCTCCTAAAAGAATGAATCATTGGAACAGCTTTTAGCTTTTTTTTATTCTTAATACACATTATCACTAAGAAGATAATAACATGCCTCCCTGAAAAGACAAATTGGGAAGCAGATGAACTAAAAAGGGGTGGATTTTTACCTTCTTCCTTTAAAAAAACTAAAAATCCAGATTGTAATTATTTATGGGACAAGCCAGAGGACTGAATGGGAAGGGGTACAAAGTAGTCTGAAATATCTCCTGATATTCAGTCATTCATTAAGATCAACTTTTTTTTTTTTTTTTTTTGACAATGCAGTTTTCTGAACTCGTATTACACTTAATGTGGTAGCCAAACTCTAAGATGGAGATGATCTCTATTTTCTGACACAACCTTGTGTACTCCTTTCACACACTGCACTAGGGTTGGTGTGTATCAGCAAGAGGATATAACAGAAATAAGAGTAAATGACTTCTGTAATTAGGTTACAGAAGATGAAACTCTCCCATTTGGTGTGATTTCCTTGTCCCTGTTCACTAGATATCAGAGAAGTCAGCAGCCATATTATGAAGACCCTTGGGCAGCTCTGGAAGGGCAAGCATGGTAAGGAACTGAGGACTACTTAACAAACAGGAATCAGGTTGGCTGAAAACCACATGAGTAACCCTGTTCTAGGATCCTCCCCTAAGTCTAGTATTCAGATGCCTATACCCCTGAAGGACAGTTTCACAGCAACCTCTTAGACCATTAGTTATAACCAGCCAGATAAGCCTCACACTAAGGATAGAAGTGGATTTTTTTTTTTTTGTATTTTTTGAAAAGACTTTTCAGTAGAACATAGACTACTAATATTGTAGTATTTATTTATTTTTAAGGTTTATTTTAGGGCTGGTGTTGTGATGTACCAAGTTAAGTCTCCATCTGCAATGCAAGCATCCCACATGGGCAATAGTTTAAATCCTAGCTGCGCCATTTCTGATCCAGCTCCCTGGTAATGGCCTGGGGAAAGCAGCAGCAGATGGTCCAAATACACCCATGTAGGAGACGTGGATGAAGTTCATGGCTCCTAGCCTTGGCCTGCCTTAGCCTTGGCCATCGCAGCCATCGGGGAGTGAACCAGCAGAAGGAAGACTTCTGTGTCTCTCCTTCTCTCTAACTCTGCCTTTCAAATGAATGAAAAGTAAATCTTAAAAAGTAGTAACAGATATATTTATTTGAAATGAAGAGTTACAGAGAGGAAGAGAGAAAGAGATTTTCTGTCTGCTGGTTCACTCCCAAATAACTACAACACCTGGGCTGGGCCAGGCTAAACCAGGATCCCAGAACTCCATCCAGGTTTCCTACATGGATGTCAGGAGCCCAAGCACCTGGATCATCTTCTGCTGCCTTTCCAGATGCATTAGCAGGGAACTGGATTAGAAGTGGAGCAGCCAGGACTTGAACCAGCACTCATATGGGACACTTGCATTGCAGGCAGCCACTTAACCCACTATACCACAATGATGGCCCCAAGAAATATTATAATATTTGATCTATCTATGTGCTTGTTAAAGTCAGGGAAATATTTATCTCTGGGCAAGGCTTTATTTTTATTCTTAAAAAAAAAAAGACTGAACTGAAATTTCAACATACTCCTCTCTGGGGTGACAAGTGATCCAAACCCTAAATGGATTTAAAGATCAAATCAATCAAACATACAGGGAAAGGAAGCTGGACACAGCAGTCCTATAATAGAGTTGCACGGTGGGCACTGTGGTACGAAGATTAAGCCACCACTTGCAAACCTGTACCCCATAATGGAGTGCAGGTTTGAGTCCCAGCTGCTCTGCTCAGGATCCAGCTCTCTGCTAATGCACCTGGGAAGCAACAGTACTTCAGTCCCTGCACCCAGTGAGGTTACTGACTCCTACCTTCAGACTGGCCAAGCCCCAGCTGCTGTGGCCATTTGAGGAGTGAACCAGCAGATGGAAGATATGTTTTCCTAGCTCTGTGTGTCCCTCTGCCTTTCAAATACATAATTTTTAAAAGCAGTTTTAAAATCTTGAAAATTCTTATTTTCAACTGTTTTCAGCACCAAAACATAATGATTTTTTTCAGTAGATTACCATCTACCTTTAGTTTAATAAAACAGCGTGGCACACAAATTCTGTTGCTTAACAGAGGCTAATTTTTTTTATTTCTTATTTTCATTTTTGTTTGAAAGGTAGAGAAAAGAGACACAACGAGACATAGAGGCAGAGAAAGAGAAAGAGAGAGAGAGAGAGAAAGACAGGCAGAGATCTTCTATCCACTAGTGCATTCCTCAAATACCCACAACAGCCAGGGCTGAGCCAGGTTGAAACCAGGAGCCAGGAATTCAATTCAGGTCTTCAACATGGTTGGCAGGGAACCAACTACTTGAGCCATTACCTGCTACCTCCAGGGTACACAAAGCAGGAATTTGAATCCAAAGCAGAAGAGCCAGTTCTGGAACCATGCATTCCAGTATGAGATGTGGGTATCCCAAGAAGCAACTTAAGTCTCTCTGCCACATGCCCACCCTATAGAGGCTGATTTTAGCAGTGTTTAGCAACACTTTTTTTTTAAGATTTTGTGTGTTTATTTGAGAGGTAGAATTAGACAAAAGGAGACACAGAAAGAAAGGTCTTCCATCCGCTGGTTCATTCCCCAAATGGCCAAAACAAATGGCTGGAGCTGATCCGAAGCCAGGAGCCAGGAGCTTCTTCTGCATCTCCCATGCGGGGACAGGGGCCCAACTTGGGCCAACTTCTACTGCTTTCCCTGGCCATAAGCAGAGAGCCAGATCGGAAAAGGAACAGCTGGGACACAAACCACCCACAGGCAGAGGCTCAGCCACAGCGCAGGCCCCAAGACACATATTATTCTATATTCACCACAAACTGGGACCCTATGCTTATGCTAGTTTTCTAACAATCTAACACTTTATTTACTCAGTAGAGACCTAATTTCCTCAGATTTGGCCATACACCAAATGGAAACAGTCAAAAACTCCAGCATAGCATGAGATCCTTTAAGCTACATAAATTTATTTTTAAAGATTTATTTATTTATTTGAAAATCAGAGTTACACAGAGAGAGAAGGAGAGGGAGAGAGAAAGAGGTCTTCCATCCGCTGGTTCACTCCCCAGTTGGCTGCAACAGCTGGAGCTGCACTGATCTAAAGCCAGGAGCCAGGAGCTTCCTCCAGGTCTCCCATACGAGTGCAGGGGCCCATGGACTTGAGCCATCCTCCACTGCTTTCCCAGGCCATAGCAGAAAGATGGATCGGAATTGGAGCAGCTGGATCTCGAACCTGCACCCATGTGGGATGCTGGCACTGCAGGCAGCGGCTTTACCCACTACGCCACATCACTGGCCACTAAACTACATAAATTGAGTAGAACTCGGCTCCTCAGCAATAAATATGATTTTACTCCCTCATTACAGGTTTTTCTTCTATAGCCTAAGATGCTTCGAACTGATGTTATCTCCTTTTCAGCCCAAAGCAGAAGAGGTACAATGGTGTGTGTTACTTAAATTATAAGAGTAACAACAATAAAAATCCAATGGTGGGCCTATGTTTGTGGCGCAGCAGGTTAACCCACCACCTGCAATGCCAGCATCCCATCTGAGCACTGCTTTGAATCCCCATTGCTTCATTTGTGTTCCAGCTCCCTGCTAAGGTGCCTGGGAAAGCAGTGAAAGAAGGTCCTAGTGCTTGGGCACCTGCCACTCATGTAGGAGACTCAGATGGAGTTCTTGGCTCCTGGCTACAGCCTGGCCCAGCCTTGGTTATCGCCAATTGTGGAATAAACCAGTGGATGGAAGATCTCTCTGTCTTGCCCCCCTCTCTTTATAACTCTGCCTTTCAAATAAATAGATAAACAAATAAAATTCAATGGAACAACTGGCTATAACTTTTCTGAAAACCTAACTGTGATTATGATAAAGCACAAACTTTGTTTTTATTTTTTTAATTATTTATTTGAAAGGCAAAGGTACAGAGAGGCAGAGGCAGAGAGAGAGAGAGAGAAACAGAGGGAGAGGTCTTCCATTCGCTGGTTCACTCCCCAAATGGCAGCAACAGCCAGAGCTGGCCAATCCAAAGCCAGGAGCCGGGAGCTTCTTCTGGGTCTCCCACACAGGGGCAGAGGCCCAAACACTTGGGCCATCTTCCACTAGTTTCCTAGGACATTAGCAGGGAGCCAGATTGGAAGTGGAGCAGCCAGGACACAAACTGGTGCCCATATGGGATGCTGGCACTGCAGGTGGTGGTTTTACCCACTACACCACAGGCCCCCAAACTTCCAGTTTATAATAAACTATGTCAAACAAAATATTGGATTACAATTAAAATCCATACACAAGCAATAAATCTATAGAAACATTTTTCTAGGATTGCTTCAGTTTTCTTTTTAAATTTGAGAAGCAGAGACAGAAAAATAAAGCTCCCATCTGCTTGGTTTACTTCCCAAATGCCAACAATGGCCAGGCTGAAGAGAAGGGCCAAGAATTCAACTGAAGTCTCTCACATGGGTGGCAGGGACCGCAACTACTTGAGCCATCACTGCTGCATACCAGGGCCTACATTAGCAGGTACTCTGACACAGGAGGCAGACTTCCTCACCGGCTTCCTGATTACTACTAAGCCAATGCCCAGGCCTTCTTTTCATATTTAAAGAGAACATTCTAGTAAGGTGAAACAGTATATCCTTATTTCTTTGCATATTTTTATAGATCGTCTATGGTACTCATATTTAACATATATACTTGTTATTTTAAACTACACATTTTACACTTCTGTGTCATTCTACAATTTGCTTTTTTTCTCTCAATGTTATATATTTGAGATTTATCCTAATTAATATTTGTAGCTGGGGCTGGTGCTATGGCATACTGGTCTAGGTCCGCCTACAGTGCCAGCATCCCAAACAGGAACCAGTTATGTCCCAGCTGCTTCTCTTCCAATCCAGCTCTCTGCTTGTGGCCTGGAAAAGCAGTAGAAGATGGCCCAAGTGCTTGGGCTCCTGCACTTGTGTGGGGGATCTAGAGGAAGCTCCTGGCTCCTGGCTTCAGATTGGCCCAGCTCCAGCCGTTGAGGCCATCTGGGGAGTGAACCAGTGGATGGAAGACTTCTCTTTCTCTCTCTCCGCCTCTGCCATTTAAGGAGTGAACCAGCAGATAGAAGATGTTTCTCTCTGTCTCTCCCTCTCTGTAACTCTACCTCGCAAATAAATAAATTCTTTAAAAAAAATTTGTAGCTGAAGTAGATTCATTTTAACCAATATCTAACACTATATTGCATAAGCAGCCTATAATTTATTCTTTGTTTCCCTACTGGACAGTGTTTCCAATATTTCTAATATTTCACTAAATAATTCTCCAATTAAAACCATTTATTCAGGGCTGGCATTGTGGCACAGCAGGTTAAGCCTCCACCTGCAACATTGGTATCTCATATGGGTGCTGATTCAGGACCCAGTTGTCCCATTTCTGAGCCTACTCCCTGCTAATGTGCCTGAGAAAACAGCAGAGGATAGTCCAAGTTCTTGGGCCCCTGCACTCTCATGGGAGACGTGGAAGAAGCTCTGGGCTACTAGCTTGGATAAGCCCAGCTCTGGTCATTGCGGCCATTTAGGGAGTGAACCAGTGGACGGACAATCTCTCTCTCTCTCTCTCTTCCTCTCTAACTCTCTCAAATAAATCTTTAAAAAAAATTAAATTAAAAAATAAAACCATTTCTCTGTCTCCTGTATACATCAACTGAGGTCTAGATGGTTTATTTTCAGTTTCATTGTATTTTTGACTAGTGGCTCTCCATAATAACTGACACTCCCAACTCCAGTATATCAGAGTTCCTACTGGGGCATAACCTTGCCTAGCCCATAATCTTGCCATTCTGAAATCTGAAATGCCAGAAAACATGATGAGAGGTTATCTCACTGTTCCTTTAATTTGCATTTCCCCAGTGATTAATGAGCCTGCTGTCTTATGTTTATTAGTTATTCATATTTTTTTCCAATGGCTGCATAACTTTACCCTTTGACTATTCTTTTGAGTTGTCTTTTTCTAACGATTTCTAAGGAATTCTTACATAGTCTAGATTCCAATTCTTAGTCAGTTATATTTATCACACTAATCTACTACAGCCTGTCATTTTTTACTTTGTTTATGGTGACTTTTGATGCACCAAAAATACAATGCAGAACTTTATCTTTTCCTCATGACTTTTTAGGTCTTACTGAAGAAATCACTAATACAAGACTCAGCAAGACCATAGCTTCTGTCTCCACTCACTGATATGTTTCAACTCTACAACAATTCCAGAGGTATGCATATTTTGGTTTTATAGCCCAGCTATAATTTTATTTGTTCTCTTATATAATTACTATGTGTCTGCAAAAGAAAACAGTTCTATGCTTCCATGTGGGAACAATTCTATCTCAACTGGAGGTACCAGATTTCTTTGAACTTCTAAAATTAGAGTCAAGAGGATTCCGTCTGAAATGCCTATATTTTCTGTTCTTGATTCCTACAGCAAAAGTTGATCCTCAAAATTCTGCATTAGCTCAAATATCACCTCTTAAAAAAGGGATCCTTTTAAGTCACTATTTTATTATCCCTTATCTTTTCTACATTATCATTATTTAAAAGTATGCAGTCACTTGTTTATTTTCTATTTCTCCAATCATTAAATTACAAGCTCCACAAAAATGGACTGTGTGCTGTATCTCCAACATATGAAACAAGAGATCAGTGTGCAGAGATATAACTTATACCAGATCTCCTTAACCTTAGTTCAATTTCTTTCCATCTCAAGTATTTAACTCTTATGCAGGGTTAATTATGCAAGGTTGAATTAAAAAACATAAAATTTTAATAAAGATCACTAACATTTTTAACTGAAAAAACAATTTCTAATCATACCAAAAATCGAATCTTTATCATAATAATTAATCTAAATTAAATTAAGCTTTAATGAAGCCAAAATTGTTTTGTGCTTTGTTCCTCTTCTGCTTAGAGTAAGGACACTCCCTCTCTCATCATATTTTGGTCTAATTATAACAAATACAATAGAAAGGTGCATCAGAAGGAAAACAAGACATAACTTTGTTTCTATTCTCTAAACTTCTTACAATATGGTTTTATAACTTTGTTACTCAATTATTTTTTAACTAAAAAAAAAATAGGGGGCTGGCACTGTGGCGCAGCAGGTAAAGCTGCCACCTGCAGTGCCGGCATCCCATATGGACGCCAGTTCGAGTCTCAGATGCTCCACTTCCAATCCAGCTCTTTGCTACGGCCTAGAAAAGCAGCAGAGGATGACCCAAGTCCTTGAGCCCTTGCACCCGCGTGGGAGACCCTGAAGAAGCTCCTGGCTCCTGGCTTCAGATCGGCGCAGCTCTGGTCATTGCGGCCATCTGGAAAGTAAACCAGCAGATGAAGACCTCTCTCTCTCTCTCTCTACCTCTACCTCTACCTCTACCTCTACCTCTCTGTGTAACTCTGACTTTCAAATAAGTAAATAAATCTTTAAAAAAAAAATAGAAAAATAAAGGCTAGGAAATCAGCAGATTGGGGCCAGTGTTGTAGTATAGTGGGTAAAGCCATCACCTGTAATGCCAGCACCCATATGGGCACTGGCTCATGTCTCGGATGTTCCACTTCCAATCCATCTCCATGCTAATAGCCTGGGAAAACCAACAGAAGATGGCCCAACTGTTCGGGCACCTGCAATCCATCCACATGGGAAACAGAGATGAAGCTCCTGGCTGACCTGGCCCAGTGCTGGCTGCTGCAGCCATTTGGGAACTGAACCAGTGACGGAATATCTATTTTTGCCTCTCCCTCCCTCTTTCTTTCTCTTTTAAAATAAATAAATAAATCTTTAAGAAAAGAAAAGAAAACCAGATTTCCTGACCTTTTTTCAGGATTTTTTTTGTTGTTGTAGAAGCAGACGAAGTAAGTGCACATGCAAATGCTGTATCTTCTTTAATTTTAGAAGGTCCTACTGAAAAAAAAAAAAAAACCGTTAGGATATCTTAAAAGCTTATATTATTTAAAATGATAATAGTATGTCATGAGCAAGAGAAGTCAAAGTGAGACAAGCCATATGCAAAGTGATTCAACTCTCAAATGTGAGCATTTTTTTCAAAGAAACAGATATTTGACTCCTAATGATAAAAAGTCTGCCAAATTTTCGATCCAGTCAAATGATTATAAGTTGCTATCCAAATTCAATACAATTTCCCAACTAATCAACAATACAACATGATCTGAATTAAAAAGAAAATAAAGCATGTTTTACAGAAAAAAATACAGTCATTGATTTCCTCTGTATAATAAAATAAATTAACAATAATGCCAAAAAGGCCCTCCAAACTAATTCTGGAATTACTATTTACACATATGCATAGGGTATCAAAGTCATTTTACAATTGGTAGAATATTAATCTGTTTTATTTAAAGTTGATTTAGATATTACACCTTAGAATTTTAACTTGAAATTATTTATTCAGTTTGCCTCATTCATTTAACACCCATGGTAAGCTTTATGAGGAGCTCAAATGCAAACATCAGTCAAGTTCAAGACCTATTACTAAAGAATTCCAAGAGAGAGAGATACAAATCTATGAAACTTTAATCATCTTTGAGTATAAATATGGTTATTGAGGAGATATAGTACACACATACCTTTTACCCTTTTAGTTTCTGACTGTACATTTTTCAATTTGCCTAAAAACAAAACAAAAAACATAAAAATGAGCACAACAGATTAGAATATAAAACACTATCAAATCTATTGCACATTACCTTTCATTTTCTGTGGCAATTCGCTTATTTCAATTTCCTCTGAATCACTGCTTTCAATGTACTGGACAGCAATTTTTTTTCTACGATTAAATATACACAATGAAATTTTTTACCAACCCAAAACAAAATGGTAAAAACATGTTTAATAAATACAATTAAAATGCTTTTAGCTTCCCTTGTTTATCTTCTGAAAAGTTTTGAAGTGAAAATTTTTGACAAACGGTAAGTCATAGCTGCTGTAGTATTCTGCTTTCATAACTAGCTGCATACATCAAAATGTAGTATCACTACTGTTAAAATAAATGTCAAAAAAGTAAGTCATTAAAAATCATTTCAATACTGAATTCAATATTGGGTAGCTCAATTAAAACATTTATATAAAATTAAAACAAAAAGTAGCTTTTATCAAAGAATATATATCTAGTACAATGAATTAAGCAGCCAAAAGCAAAAAAAAATTGTTTCACAATGAAAACTTCAATGAATTTTGTGTAGAAATAGTATAACATATCACACTTAAGTGACTAAGAACAATATATTCTGGAGTCAGACTGCCTAGATTAAAATCCTCATTCTGCCACTGATGTGCTATGTGACTATAGGCAATTCACCTAATATTCTTCTGTACCTCAATTTCCTCATCTGGAAAATCTAAGTAAAAATATAACCCACCTCATAGAATAAAATATTACTACATGCAAAAGTCCCTAAAATATTACCTTGTGCACTGTAAGCATATCTGTTTTAGCTATAGAATATATGTTGATGGTAGCTGTTCTAGTTGGTTTTTTCCCATGTTCTCATCATTATTATTTCCATGTCCTTTAACTTTGTCAACCTGATAGTGCTCTGTTACCCAGGTTTATATCAGTTCAGAGCTATCAGATTTGAGATTTAGTTAAGAAAAAAACTGATGAATGACAGTGTGATGCTTGGTTCAGATGAGTATAAATTACAGAAGAATTAACAAAGCCAAAATTTTGAGGTCTCTATTGATGAAAAGATGACAGACTCAGATATGAGTTCATATCTGTAGATAATGATGGCACACAATTCAGTGTAACAAAAATCCAGTATTTAGACCTACTCCAGAGAGCAAACGAAGTCTGCAAAGTAAAGACACTCAATGAAAGACCAGAGGGAAATCAGTGTTACTAAAATTTTCTCTCTAGTTTATGTTAATATAATTAACATTGTCCATATAACTAATACTTGTTTATGGCAAACATATCATGTCTTACTTCCACCACAGGTGAAGGGAGAACAAACTAAGATGAGCAAAGAATCCTTCTGTCAAGTCATCAGTCAAGTCGAGTCATTAAGTTTTCACCTCTTCAAATCTACAAAGAAAATTCTTCGGCCGGCACCGTGGCTCACTTGGCCAATCCTCCGCCTGCGGCGCCGGCACCCCGGGTTCTAGTCCCGGTCGGAGCGCCGGATTCTGTCCTGGTTGCTCCTCTTCCAGTCCAGCTCTCTGCTGTGGCCCAGGAGGGCAGCGGAGGATGGCCCAAGTCCTTGGGCCTTGCACCCCATGGGAGACCAGGAGGAAGTACCCGGCTCCTGGCTTCGGATCGGCGCAGTGCCAGCCGTGATGGCCATTAGGGGAGTGAACCAACGGAAGGAAAACCTTTCTCTCTGTCTCTCTCTCTGTCTATAACTCTATCTGTCAAATAAAAAAAAAAAAAAGAAAAAAAAAAAAAGAAAATTCTTCTGAAGTCTCAACAGAAATTAAAAACCAGGAGACAGATCTTAATTTCTAGATGAATAAAACAGGAAGAGGGTAGGCATTTGGCCTTGCATTTGAGATAGTGCCAGTTCGAATGCTTGCATCCCGCACTGGAGTGCCTGGGTCTGATGCTGGCTCAACTCCAGCTTCCTGCCAATGCCAACCCTAGGAGGCCATGATGATGGTTCAGTGATTGGGTTCCTACCACCCATGAGAGACACGAACTGAGTTTGGGGCTCTGTGATCCAGGCCTGGGGTGTTACAGAATGAAGCAACGGATGGGACTTTCTCTCTTTCCCCTTCTCAAATTAAAAAAAAAAAAGGTAGAAAAAATAATGATAATTAAAAATTACAATTTAGGGGCTGATATTGTGATACACTGGTTTAAGTTGCCACTGGCTATACTGACATCCCATATCTGAGTGCCAGTGTCAGTCTTAGCTTCTCCACTTCTAATCCAGCTTCCTGCTAATATGCCTGGGAAAGGAACAGAAGATGGCAAGTTCTTAGGCCCTTGTTGGCCACATGGGAAACCAGGATGGAGTTCCTGGCCCCTGGCTTCAGTCTGGCCCAGCCTTAGCTGTTACTGCCATTTGGGGAATAAATTAGATGAGGGAAGATTTCTCTCTCTTTCTCTGTCACTGTGTCTTTCAAATAAATAATTTTTTAAAAAAATTACTAATTCATTTCTTTTATAGGTAAATATTACTTTTCTTCACCTATAAAATAAGAACACTCTACCTACATAAGTCAATGATTTTTACAATTTGAAATAAAGCAAAGTATTTGAAAGAACCACGTAACTGAGATATAGCAGTCATACCCCTATCTTGTATATAAGAAAACAGAAAAAGTTTAAACAGATTACATGTAATCAAACCAAAACAGAGTTTACCTTTTGGGTTGAGAGCTAGACAATTCTGACATGGAATACTTATTCTTCTTGACATCTGAAATACTGGGTTCTTCACTATACCTAGATCCTTCTATTTCAAATTGAAATCAAATATACAGAATATTAGTAAATTCCCTTAGCTTAGCAGTATCACTTTTAAAAGTTTGATTTTCCAATTGCTATCCTCATCTTTCTTAACATCTTCATTCAAATACCCTGTTCTCTCAGTGAAACTACCAGTTTTTCCCTACTTTTTTCCTTTATCTAGTATTTTCTTATTTTATCATTCAATTTTTTTGACAGTCTTTCCCCTGCAGTTATCTAGCCAACCTCTCCCCTATTACCTCACAAAGTTTGTATCAAGACAGCTAAGAGCTGCTGGGAAAAACAACAACAAAAAGAACAACAAACAGGTGCTATTAGAAATTTAATTTTCAAATCTCCAGCCCTTACCTTATGTCACCTAGCAACTCCTAACTATATCACTGTTCAGCTCCTCTACCCATTCATCACAAAAATCCATACTACACTGAACCCTCTCCTTAGATTCTAACTCCTTCTACTCCCAGATGACCTAGGCCCTTTACAAAGAGTGTTTTATAAAATCCCTATTTCTATACTTTCTATCCCCTTATCTAAATTTTCTCTCAACCTTCCTTCTTTTCTTTTAATACTAACTCATCTACCTTGATTCTCTTGATTTCATTTCCATTCACAAGCCAAATTAGTCTCTCCACTATATCCAAAATCTCTTCCTAATTATGTCTTTCTTACAACAAAAAGCCCACCTTCTACTCTACCTCCCTCTCAAATTATTCTTTTTCCCCTATCTCCAATTTAACAAAAAATAAATAAATAGCACACAGCTATTATGTCCAACTCTTTAATCTTATTTTAAAATATTCCGGTTGCTGCTGTAACTTACCTTCAGAAATCAATTTTGTGAAAGTCATATGTAACTGCTAACCCACAGATCTCTTTCCATTTTTCTTTTGACTTCAGAATTTGGCTCTAACGTACCTTTCTAATTTTATCTTCTGTTTTCCAAGCACATTACATTATAAATACCATAAGATCACTAAGGTACCATAATAAAACATGCTCTATTGCTTTTTAACTACCCATTCATAGGTAGTTTTTTTCTTAACCAAAAATGTGCCCCCAGTTTTTCTGACTGGTAAACTAGCACCCTGCAATCACCATTTTGATGACTTAACACTCCTGACTACCAGTCCTCATGAAGTTCTCAGAAAAAGAGATTTTAAAATTTTGTACAGTATAAAACCAAAACTATAATTATATGACTGAGAAAAATATCAATCAAATATTGGTTCATATTCAAAATTAAGTTTACCTTTGCTTAACCCATCTGTCTTTTTGATGGTATCCTTTCTTCCAGGTTTGTCAGATTCACTGCTATTACATTCCTAGGTGAAAAGAAATTATTTCTTAAATGGTACTGCTATCAACTTTAAATAAATTGAAAATATATCTTACTTTATATTGCTTTATTTGACATAAAGAAGAATTCTTAAATTGCATTTCAATTCTGGAACAAAGGGGGTCGGGGGTGTGATGAAAAGTAAAGAGGACAAATATACAAATTGATTACAAATCTGTTCACAGATATCTTAAAAAAAATCAGCTGGTCTTTATTATTCCAAAAGGAATTTTTTAAAAAGCAAGCCTCAATTATAAATGGCATATTAGTTACTGTGAGAAAAATTCATGACATGGAATCTACTTCAGAAAAACTCCTGGGGGTCAGCGATGTGGCTTTAGTAGGCTAAGCTTCTGCCTGCAAGGCCAGCATCCCATATGGGCGCCAGTTCATATCCTGGCTGCTCCTCCTCTGATCCGGCTCTCTACTATGGCCTGGGAAAGTTGTGGAAGAGGGACCAAGTTCTTGGGGCCCTTCACCAGCGTGGGAGACCCGGAAGCAGCTTCTGGCTCCTGGATTCAGATCAGTTCCCACCATCATGGGCAACTGGGGAGTGAACCAGAGGATGGAAGACACTTCTCTCTGTCTCTCCCTCCCTGCCTCTCAAATAAACAAAAGTTTTTTTAAAAAAAGAAAAATTCCTCAGATTATCATATAAACCATGAGTCTCTATTCAGTAAATAATACATCTTTAATAAGGTTGTCATTCCTATTCTTTTTTCTTCTGGAATTCCCAGGGTAGATGGATGCAACAGTACAGGTGGCAGAGTAACTGTCTCTTAACCTACTGAGGATTTTCCCGCCACTCCTGACTTTTCCTTTTTCTCTTCACAAGTACCTCTGTTCCAAAATGCATCAATGTAGACACGGGTCCAAAAAAAATCTACTCTATAAAATCTCATTAAAGTTTTACTAAAATTATGGTTGAAAAGATCCATTCCCCTCAAATAGTACCAGTCCAAATAATTTTTAATAAAATATAATAACTCTAGATAGTGATTTAGCTATTAAGCTATTTTAAGTAACAAGCTCCCAGAAATAATGCTTAGAGTGCTTCTCACAAATCTATCAAGTCTTCAACTAATATAACCATTTTTTTTCTTTTTCCCTTTTTTTTTTTTTTTTTTTTGGACAGGCAGAGTTAGACAGTGAGAGAGAGAGACAGAGAGAAAGGCCTTCCTTTTCCGTTGGTTCACCCCTCAATGACCGCTGCGCCGGCACACCGCGCCCATCCGAAGCCAGGAGCAAGGTGCTTCTCCTGCTCTCCCATGCGGGTGCAGGGCCCAAGTACTTGGGCCATCCTTCACTGCACTCCCGGGTCACAGCAGAGAGCTGGACAGGAAGAGGAGCAACCGGGACAGAATCCGGCACCCCGATCAGGACTAGAACCCGGGGTGCCAGCGCCGCAGGCAGAGGATTAGCCTAGCGAGCCGTGGCGCCAGCCAATATAACCTTTAATATTGAGCAACATGCAAAAAAATCCAAAAGTTTACCCACATATAAAAGATGTACTTTATTCTTTACTAAATGATTCTGCCCAGTAAAATCCTTTCTTCACAGAGTTTAAAGGCAAACTTTCTACCAAGTCAAACCTAGACCAAATCATACTTCCTATTCTAAAGGACTTTAAATAAAGCATTTTAAGTTTAGAATTATCTAAGTCTATTTGAAATAATAAAAATTTTTCTTGCAATAAATCAATTCTTGGCTGCTATCTCCCTAATCCCATCAAATGGTGAGGGTAGGGGGCTGGGTCCCAGATTAGGGGTGGGAGAGTAGGTAGGTATACAGACCATTTCATACTTCAGACCAAGGAGACTTTTTTTTTTTTTTTTTGGCAATCTCTTCCCTTTTCCTCCAGAATGACTGGGGAAGGCATGCCATGTGTAGGGGGACACTGGCGACTACATCTTTGTGACAGTCCCCTGCTATCCCCTCTCTTCCCCCATCCCCCAGGACTCTGGCCTGTCCTGCTAGCACTTATGATGCCCTCTAACCCAACCCAACCTCCCAGCCCTCATGGTGTGTTTTCTTTACAGTCCTCCAGTAGAGCAGCTGTCTTGGATAGGGGGAGGGTTCACTGCTTAGGGAGTATGGAAGGAAGGGAGCAGTCTTGTTTGTCACTGTATTGTTTTGCATTGTCTCAGTTGGGCATACAAGGAATGCAAAAGGGGCTTGTCTGCTCTCCTCCAGAACCCTCTTTCCCCAACCCCTCAACTGCACATTTAGGCCTACTCTGTCCTCACAGAGGGCAATGTACTGCACAGGATGTCCCAACTCTAAGCCCACCAGCAAGAAATAGGCCTCCACCCATACCACCACCACCGCCCCCCCAAAGCTGAGGTAGAAGGTCTTTATCTCCCAATATCCCCTTCCTCTCCTTCCTCAGAGAAGGAAGGGGGAGGCAGGTAGGATCCTCTGCTCCTGTCACAGTTAGGTATGTGGAGGCTCAGGCCTGAGGAAAGACCAAGACAGGGTGGGTACAATGAAGCCGAGCCGCTCTGGTTCTGCTGCCTTTTCCTGTGGCCAGTCCCAGGAAGCATGAGCACCACCTCTTTCCCTGTCTTCCCTCTGGAGTGTGGACTCTTCCATACCAGGTTTCCTCCACTCTGCTTGCCACTTTTGGAAAGGTGTCATGTCAGGAGCTGAGGGAGGGGGTGAGGAAGGTGGATATGCACCTTAACTGTAGTGCTTAGGGGTTGGGGGGCAATTAACTCAGCCATGTTTGGTACTGATCAAGAATTTTTTTTTTTTCATTTGAAAAATATATAATGAATTCTTGGCTGGAAACCACATGTTAAGCTTCCATTTCAATTAACTTAGCCAACTAAATATCCTAAAACTTTCTTATTACTTGCCCGGCGCGGCGGCTCACTAGGCTAATCCTCCACCTAGCGGCGCCGGCACACCGGGTTCTAGTCCCGGTCGGGGCGCCGGATTCTGTCCCGGTTGCCCCTCTTCCAGGCCAGCCCTCTGCTGTGGCCAGGGAGTGCAGTGGAGGATGGCCCAGGTGCTTGGGCCCTGCACCCCATGGGAGACCAGGAAAAGCACCTGGCTCCTGGCTCCTGCCATCGGATCAGCGCGGTGTGCCGGCCACAGCGCGCCAGCCACGGCGGCCATTGGAGGGTGAACCAATGGAAAAGGAAGACCTTTCTCTCTGTCTCTCTCTCTCACTGTCCACTCTGCCTGTCAAAAAAAAAAAAAAAAAAAAAACTTTCTTATTACATAACACCTTAAATAAGTATTATTGATAACTGACAATCCAGACCAAAACCCTAAGTAGACTCACACACTTCCACCAAATTCTGACAACCCTATAACATCAGTTTTAATATTCAAATATAGAAAGAACAAGTCATAAAACATTATTCAGTGCTAATGTTTAACAGACTAAACTCTTAATGTAGAAAGAAGGAAATGAAACTAAGTGCAGACGTTAGTAAAATACAATCTCAATTAGCAGCTGGCAGGAAACGGATGCGCAGCCTCTCTAAAAACTAAAAAAATAGGAATAGCAGTTCTTCTGAGCTCAAGAGATATTTTGCACATATCTTTCTGCTACCTCTACTTTAAATACTTTGAATTTTCTGTTAAAAATAATGAATTGTGGGGCCAGCACTATGGCTTAGTGGTTGGAGCATCCCATATGGGCGCCAGTTCAAGGCCCAGCTACTCCACTTCCAATCTAGCTCCCTGCTATGGCCTGGACTAGTAGAGGATAGCCCAGGTGTTTGGGCCCCTACACCCACATGGGGGACCCACAGCAAGCTCCTGGCTTCGGATCAGTCTGGCTCCAGCCACTGCAGCCATTTGGAGAGTTAACCAGTGGATGGAAGATCTCTCTGTCTCTGCCTCTCTGTAACCCTGCCTTTCAAATAAATAAATAAATATTTTTAAACTGTTTTAAAAATAAAAAATAATGAATTGTTCCTTTCCAATAACTTTTTTTATTAAACTAATGTTTTTTAAATTTTTTATTTATTTGTTTGAAAGGCAAACAGGGGTCAGGGCTGCAGCATAGTGGGTAAAGCTGTCACTTGCAGCACCAGCATCCACATGGGCCTCAGTTCACATCCTGACTGCTCCACTTCTGATTCAGCTCCCTGCTAATGTGCCTGGGAAAACAGCAAAAGATGGCCCAAGTCCCTGGGACCCTGCACCCACATGGGAGATCCAGATGAAGCTCCTGGCTCCTGGTTTCAGCTCTGGCCATTGCAAGTGAACCAGCAGATGAAATCTCTCTCTGTCTCTCCCTCTCTCTCTGTAAACTCCACCTTTCAAATAAATAAATAAAGCTTAAAAAAAAAAAAAGGTAGAGAGAGAGAAAAAAAGAAAAAGGTAAAGAGAGAGAGATATCCTATTCCCCAAAAGCTTAGAACAAATATGGTTGGGCTAGTCCAAAGCCAAGAGCCAGAAAGTCAAGCCAGGTCTCCCACAAGGAGAGCAGAGCCAGGACTTGAACCCAGGCACTCTAGATAAGGGCTGTGGGCATCGTAAGCAGTGCCTTAACCACTTGCTGCATCAAATGCCTGCCCTATTATTAAGCTAACTTTTATTAGAAATTGAATATAAATATAGTTGTATATTATATATAAAGTTATATATTACATATTTATATACATAAACATAGACATTAGTACGTAAATTATCATTAACATTCTGGTACCATTCTGGTATGTGAATACACTTAAAACATACATAAATTGTATTTACAAAATGAGGATTCAAACTCAACTATTTTTACTAAGAAGTATCAGTAAAGTGAGTATTCTTAAGTGGAAAGATTCGTCTGATTGTGTAACATTAAATTTTATGGCTGTATTATAATTTAACTGTTCCCTTACTGAAAAATGTTTCAAATTGTCAACATTTAAAATCATTTTGAGGGAAAAAAAACTACCTGTAGAAAAATAGATTCCTGGTTACTTCTTTAGATAATCTCTCAGAAATTACTCACTATGTCAAAGACTCTCAATACATATTACTGACTGCCTCAAGAATGTAATACAAGGCCAGTGCTATGGCTTGGCAGGTAAGGCCACTGCCTGCAGTGCTGACATTCCATATGGGCTCCGGTTCAAGACTCAGCTGCTCCACTTCCAACCCAGCTATCTGATATGGCCTGAGAAAGCAGTAGAAGATGGCCCAATTCCTTGGGTCCCTGTACCCGCATGGGAGACCTGGAAGAAACTCCTGGCTCCTGGTTCCTGGCTTCAGATCATCACATCTCCAGCCATTGTAGCCAACTGGAGAGTGAACCAGCGGATGGAAGATCTCTCTCTGACTTTCGAATAAATAAATCTTAAAAAAAAAAAGGGGGGGCCGGCGCCGCAGCTCACTAGGCTAATCCTCTGCCTAGCGGCGCTGGCACACCGGGTTCTAGTCCCGGTCGGGGCGCCGGATTCTGTCCCGGTTGCCCCTCTTCCAGGCCAGCTCTCTGCTGTGGCCAGGGAGTGCAGTGCAGGATGGCCCAAGTGCTTGGGCCCTGCACCCCATGGGAGACCAGGAAAAGCACCTGGCTCCTGGCTCCTGCCATCGGATCAGCACGGTGCGCCGGCCGCAGCACGCCGGCCGCGGCGGCCATTGGAGGGTGAACCAACGGCAAAGGAAGACCTACCTTTCTGTCTCTCTCTCTCACTGCCCACTCTGCCTGTCAAAAAATAAATAAATAAATAAATAAATAAATAGAAGAAGAATGTAATACAGGGCTGGCATTGTGGTACAACGGTTAAGCCACCACCTCCTATGTCAGCATCCCATATGGCAAAGGTGAAAGTTCCAGCTCCTTCCTTCCAATCCAGGTCCCTGCTAATACACCTGGGAGAGCAGCAGCAGATGGCCCAAGTTCTTTGTCCCTGGCACCCATGTGGGAGAACTGGATTCGATTTTGGGCCCCTCACTTCAGCCCAATCCCCAGGTTGATGTGGTCATTTAGAGAGTGAACCAGCAGATGGAAGGTAACACTCTCTTTTCTCCTTCTCTCCCTCTGCCTTTCAAATAAATAAATCTTTAAAGAAAAAAAAAAAAGGTGATATCAGGATCTCAGCAGTTCTAAGGCTGATTGAGACACTACATTCCATGTCAGACTACTTGATTTGAATCTCCTCTGCTTACAATCCTGCTGATGCATACCCTGGGAGGCAGCAGGTGATAGTTAAAGTGCTTGGGTCTCTGCCACCCATGTAGGAGATGTAAACTGAGTTCTAGGCTTCTGGCTTCAGTCTGGCTCAGCCCTGGCTGTCACAGGCATTTGAGGCAGAAGATCTATTTCTCTCTTTCTGCCTTTCCAACAATTTTTTTTTAAATTGAAAGATTGTGATTTTTCAATATTATCAGCAACGAGAAAGAAGTTTAATCACATCTCTGAAAACACCAGATATCAATTTCTTGGTGGTTATCTTTTTTTTAAGATTTTCATTCATTCATTTATTTTTCAAAAGGCTGAAAAACAGAGACAGACACAGAGAGATCTTTTATCCATGAGTTCACTCCCCAAATGCATACAACAGCTGGGGCTGGGCCAGGTCAAAGTCAGAAGCACAGAACACAATCTGGGTCTCCCACATGGGTGGTACATCCTTGAGCCCTCACCTGTTGCTTCCCACAATGTGCATTAGGAGAAGCTGAAATCAGAAGCATAGCCAAGATCTGAGTCCAGGCACTCCAATTTGGGATGCAGGTGCCCCAAGCAGTGTCTTTACTGCTGTGCCAAACAACCATCCCAGCAACTATCTTTAAACGTTGTAATACAAAGGTTTCGTAGTAAACTACAATCTTCACAAAAAGCACACTTATTAACACTTTACCTTCTTCACTTGATTCTTTTTCATTCTTTCAACAGGAAGAGGCTTCCCATCATGGAAGTTGGTAAGAATTACTGCAATAGCTGTAAGAGTTTTACCCTTTAAAATGTTTTAAAAAGACAAATGGTCAGATGCTGAAATCAAGTTGACTAGAAAATATCCCAAAACCAATTTTAAAATCAAGTAATCAAATACCAAATATCATTCAAGGCCACACAAGTATAGTGATTATTCAAACATGTTAATAAAAAATGAGCATTTCATTTAGTCAGGAAACACCTGCCCCTACTGCATTAGCAATTATTAAATAACTGTCTACAGCCGTACCACCCTGAACACTCCTGCTCTTGTCTGACATTAGAAGCTAAGCAGCATCAGGGCTGGTTATTATTGGATGTAAGAAATTATTAACTGATTAACGATTGTAAGCATCTCTAAGAAAAGTCACTTTACTGAATAACTGCTGTCCTAAGATTCTACACTTAACCTAATAAACCATTATTCTTCTCTTAAAACTACTTATAATTGCTTGTTTTCTATGAAGCTCAGAGCCAATTTAAAATGAATAGTAATTCTAACATGCATATAAAGAGGTAATCATTGTACTAAATTTGACTTACCCTGAATTTCAAAAAGCAAAGAAAATGGAGAAATACATTTTATCTGTTATATTTATGTTATCTGTTTCGCCTGAAAATAACAGATTTGCAAAATCTTGTAAAATAATATCAGTCTTCTCACCAAAATTTGTTTGGGAACAGTTACTTTTCATTTTAACAAAAACAAAAGCTCTTTGTAATCCTCAATAATTTTTTAAGACTAGAAATGGTTATTGAAACCAAAAACTAAAAACAGCTGGTATAATGAATCATAAATACTTAATACTCTGCATGTTACAGTATTTGTGATAGAATATAAGGTCACATAGCATTTATTTAATTTTTAAAAGAAAACCCATGAAAGACAAATTACTCTGAATTTCAAAAAGCAAAGAAAATGGAGAAATACATTTTTATACCATTACTGTTATCTTTGTAATTATACTTCAGCCAGTTTAACATTATTATAAGTGAACACATTAAAAATTTATACTCTACACTGAAAGTAAAATCCATTCACAAACTGATTCCTACATTCCTACCTTTGTACTTGAAAATCATAACCATGATATAAGATTTTTATTAACCATAAGGAAAAAAAACCACAATTACCAAACCCATATCATCAGCTAAAATTCCTCCATGGACGTTTTCTGGTTGGTCTTTCTCTGAAAAATTGGTTATTGTGTTGTAGTACAAGTCATTCCGCAGTTCCCAGAATGGTGGAAGTTCTCTACTATTTTCTCGTGAAACCATCCAAGCTAGAGCTTGTTTTTGATGAGGAAGTAATGGCGTTTCAACAGCCTATAAATAAAATGTCATAAAGAGAAACATCATAAGCCCTTTATTTTTTGCACATGCAGAATCTGAAAAGGAGGTAGTCTTTTTTTTAATCATAAGATTAACAAATTTTTTAATTCTGAGTTGTTTTAAATAGGAAATATATTGGTTCTATACCTCAGCGGGTTCCATTTCCTGAGTTTTATCATCTTCTTTTAAATCTTCAAACAATTTGTCAAATTCTGTTTTAAGCTATGATAAACAGCAACAAGAAACATCATGAAGCAAATGGACCAAAATGATAACTGCACTTAATTCAGAGATCCAATCATATAATTAAGAGAATCAATTGCCAGAAGGCTCATAAAATAAATTTACTCTTTGAAATACTGTACTGTTTGGTGAAGGTAGAATGACAAGATTGCTTTAGGTGTAAGAGGTAAATGTATTATACCCAAAAGAAAACAAAAATGAGTTATTAAGTCCTGGCTTTCAGTCATAGTTCTCCCATAAATAAACCCATATATAATTAGGGCGAGGCATTTTAGTTTTCAAACTCTGTATCTTATTCCTATGAACCAAAAAGAATGAACTAAATTTAGATTGTCTCTAAGGCCCTCTGCCACTGAAATTCTCTGATTCTATTATAGTTTTATTCAGACTACTTAGGCAGACCTAACCATTGCATCTGACTTTTTTCACGTCAGTGACATTTAATTTATTACTGCATAAGGAACTTGGTATATGCAACACAGTATCAGGATGGTTTCATTATTATGCTAATATAGTTGGCTATTTAAACTGATTTAGTCCAATTTAATAGAAACATATTATATATATATACACACACACACATATATATGTTATCATTACTTCTGCAAATTAATAAATGACTACATAGCAGCAATAGCTCAACAAATTAGGCCAAGTCTAGAAAGTTAGGAGAGGTAGCTTGGGGTTTGCCCACCAGACACAGGTTCAAGCCCTTCGAACAACAGGCAGGGAAAACACGGTATCTTTTTTTTTTTTTAATTTTTTATTTTTTATTTTTTGACAGGCAGAGTGGACAGTGAGAGAGAGAGACAGAAAGGTAGGTCTTCCTTTGCCGTTGGTTCACCCTCCAATGGCCGCTGCGGCCGGCGCACTGCGGCCGGCGCACCGCACTGATCCGATGGCAGGAGCCAGGTACTTATCCTGGTCTCCCATGGGGTGCAGGGCCCAAGCACTTGGGCCATCCTCCACTGCACTCCCGGGCCACAGCAGAGAGCTGGCCTGGAAGAGGGGCAACCGGGACAGAATCCAGCGCCCCGACCGGGACTAGAACCCGGTGTGCCGGTGCCGCAAGGCAGAGGATTAGCCTAGTGAGCCGCGGCGCCGGCCAGAAAACATGGTATCTTACAATTAGAAGGGAAAAGGTATAACTGGTAGGTAGAGACATTAAAAGAAAACAACAGCAACAACAACAACAACAAAAACCACACACTTGGATGTTACTTTTCAGCAATCTGCATTTTTATAAATTTGCTTTTCGAACTAACTCAGCGTAACAGGATCCTAGGTTACAAATCAAACAAAGAACTGAAGGGTAGGGGCCAGCCCTGTGGTACAGTGGGTTAAAGCCCTGGCCTGAAGCGCTGGCATCCCATATGGGCGCCGGTTCTAGTCCCGGCTGTTCCTCTCCCAATTCAGCTCTCTGCTCTGGCCTGGGAAGGCAGTAGAAGATGGCCCAAGTTCTTGGGCCCCAGTGCCCACGTGGGAGACCCGGAAGAAGCTCCTGGCTTTGGATCCGCGCAGCTCCAGTTTTGGCCAGCGAGCCAGCGGATAGAAGACCTCTCTCTGTCTCTACCTCTCTCTATAACTCGTCTGCCAAATAAATAAAATATTTAATAATAAAAAAAGAGAACTAAAGGGTAATGCTGATTTGGAGTTAACTTTTAGTACTGTATTTGCAATCTCCTTCAAAGGAGGAATAAATTTCAAGTTTCAATGTTTCTTAAATTATTACTTGGACAATTATAAAATTTCAAATGCAAAAACAACCTATGCACATACAGTCATGTGCATGTTTCATGTTTTTATGTAAATATAAATGTTTATGTATGGATATATAGTCAGCAGTCGTTACATTAGATCCAAACAGCAGCAGGCTAATTGGTATTGTCTATACTGAGCATGTACAGACTTTTCGTCATTATCCCCTAAACAATATCCCCTAACAACTACTTGCAAAGTATTGGGTACCATGAGTAATCTAGAGACGATTTATAGCATACAGGAGGATGTACACAGGTTATATGCAAACAACGCACCATTTCACACTCCTAATAAGGGGCTCAGAGACCCTGGACCCAATCTCCAGATATAAAAGGACATATTTCTTTTAACTGTTAAATATTGCAAACAAATACATTTATTTCATAATGTTTCAATGTAACTTAACAATGTATCTGAATATCATTAATACCAGCACAAATACATTCTGCACATTTATTCTATTCTTTGAAACACCAACCTTCAACATTTAAAATCCACTTTCAGATTACATTACATTAAAAAAGAGAAGCAAGGCAGGCATTTGGCTTAACAGTTCAGCTGCTGGCTGAATGCCTGCATCTCCTATGGAGTGCCTGGGTTAATTTCCTGGATCCACTTCCAACTCCAGCCTCCTATAAATGCACACCCTGACAGGCAGCAGCAGTGATGGTTCAAGTGGTTGGCTCCTTGACACCGACACGGGAGACCTGGATTAAATTCCTGGCTCTCAATTTGGTGGGTGAACCAGCAGATGAGAGCTTGCTTTTGTATTTGCACTCATTTGTGTGCTCTCTCCCTTTCTGCCTCTCAAATAAATAATAAATGAAAAATAACAAAAAATATAGAGAAGCATACCTGTTCAGTTGTCATCTGTATGGCAGCATGAACTGGCATACTATAGCTTGGCCCAGCTCTTCCAGAGCCCCAACCACTTTCCAAACTGAATCCTAAAGCTATAATATACAAAATTTTAAAAATAATCAAATAAAATAGGTTTTTATCGCTTAATAAGTAGCTCTTACAAATTTGTGTAATAAACTAAATATTTCCTTAGTATAGTTATTTTTAAAGCTACATCTTAAATCATTCAAAAGATATCTTAAAATAATTCCACATTATTTGAATAAACTCGCAATTAAAAATAATCCTTTATCATTCCCTATTTGGAGGTTCTCTTTTCTAAAATTTACCAAAAAAATTTTTAAAATCAGAGGATTTCCAGATGTTATCACCAGGGAATGTTAGGGGAGGGCACAGGGAACTGGGGACCTCCCAGTATATTTGAATGCAGTTATAGTCATGTGTCATATGTCAATGCTTGGGTTAACAATGACAGATATAACAGTGGTCACAGAAAACTGAACCACCTGTGATGTCATAGTCACCTTAATTTGTATAATTATACTCTATGATGTCTGACAAAAACAATTGGCCTAACAATGAATTTCTTACAACATATCTACTTTATTGACATAGCACTGTACTTCAAAATAAAAAGGAAAAAACAAAAATTTCTTCAAAAAGACTCCAGGAAAAGAGCTGCAACTGGAAGTGTTTGCCTGTACAAATTAGGTTAAAATACTCAAAGAGAAAAAAAATGTTTTACAATTCCTACATCTTGCCATATCAAGATAAAATTAAGTTAACCCCTAAACTTACTTTTTGGTGCAGGACCCAATTTAAATCCATGTTTCTTCAACTGATCTAAAACTGCTTTTCTATTTTCTTCTTTTCCCCAAAAAGTCATTTGCAGAGGCATGGTAAAAGCATTGTTTGCACCATAGGGAACAACCCTATTATATTCAGTGAGGGAAAAAAAATAAGAAATTAGAAGGCTTTTTTTTTAACCCCCATTAAGAATGTGATAAAAATTCTAAGCATGCCTTTTAAATTTTGCATGGGAATATAAAATAAGAAAGAACTAGTTGGGCAGGCTTGAAAGACTGAAAACCATGGGGAATAGAATAAAAAAACAGTCAATAGAAAATGGTTATTTCTAGAAACAAATGCCAAAAGAAACTAAAGATACACAGTTTAAAACACAAAATACATAAAATGGTTTAATTGAGAGGGGAGAGCTTTGGTTAATAGAACCACTGAGGATAGTAACTCATTCTGCTGGGAGAACGGGGAATGATTTCCAAGAACTATTTCAAATGCAGGATTCACTACAAGTTTATTCTCAATATCTGAAAAACTTGAGGAATTGAAAAAGCAGAAAATAAAGTAAGATATTGCTGAGCATTTATTTTATCTTCCAAACTCACCTAGGATTAGGATATGAATCTCCTAAACATTCCAAATACTTAAACTGAGATCACAAACACAAATGCCTAAAAGAGAAGAGGTAATTGAGAAGAGAGTGAGAGTTTAAAAAAATAAAATAGTGGTAGCACTGGGAGAGAGTATGTCCTAGCTAAAGGTACAGCTACTGGGGCAGCACTGTGCCGCAGCAGGTTAAACTGCGGCTTCAGTGCCAGCATCTCATATGGACGCCAGTTTGAGTCCCAGCTGCTTCACTTCCAATCTGGCTCCTTGCTAATGTGCCTGGGAAAGCAGTGGAAGATGGCCCAAGACCTTGGGCTCTGGCAGCCACGTGGGAGACAAGGATGAAGCTTCTGCCTCCTGGCTTCAGCCTGGCCCAGCCCTAGCTGATACAGCCATTTGGGGAGTGAACAAGCAGATGAAGATTCATCTCATTCTCTCTTCATTCTCTCTCTCTCTCTCTCTCTCCCTCCCTCTCTCTCTCTGCAACTCTGCCTTTCAAATAAATAAACCTTTAAAAAAAAAAAAGGTACAGCTACTACTTAGTTCCTGTCAACAGATAGCATGTGAAAATAAGGGTCGAGCATTGTCAGATTTTCCATTTGTCAAGAAAAAAAATCTTAATAAGTTTTACATTTAAGAAAAAATATGTATAAAATGTACAATACCTAGATATTTCAATACTGTAAATAAGTGAAAAAAAACTTCTAAAACACTCTGCAAGCAAAATTAAACTCACCTACAAACCATCAGTTTACAATCTGATTTAACACTTCCAAACTCCTAAACCTATGCACCAAAAGGCTTGGAGAGAGAGTGTACTTCCTAATATACAGTGAAAGTCTGTTTTCCTCCATGATAATAATTCAGTAGGAAAAAGGGCAGACAGTTGTTTGACGGCTAGGGTAGTGGAAGCAGGCAAGAAGAGAATTTAAACATTTATTGAACACATACTAAAGGTAAAATGATACAAATTGCCAACATACCCTTATATGCTCTAATAAGGAGCCCTAGCAAGTTCAAAGATAACTACAACTCACAATTATTAAAGCCAAATGTTAAAGTACATTACCCTTCTATTTGCGCCAATTTGTTGTCCATGATATAGGCCAAAGCAGCGGCAAGCTCTTTCTTTAAATAGCCAACCTGATTTCCATTCACATTGTTTACTTTAATTGCATTCTTATCATAGGGGTTATTAGGCTCTCGTTGTAATGCAACCATCTCATTATTATTAACCTAATAAAAATAGTTAACAGTTAATATTATAAATAATGAAGACAATAACAGTTTGACTTTACCATATTTTATCTGAGATTTCCATTTCATTTTTAATGCTATTGCTAAACATTGCATAAGTAAAATATTTTCTTTAAATCAAATTAGAAATATTAAAGAATGCATTTTTTTCATGATTCTTTTACAGTATCTTCTAATTTACACTCATTGGGAAGTTAACAAATCCTTGATGTTTAAAAGATACAGTAAAATCTAAATTAGATCAGACTGCATAGACTGATTTACTACACCCTCACCACAGGTGAAGAAATTGAAGCACAGAACAGTCAGGTAACTTGCCCAAGCCAAAAAGTTAAGAATTAAGAAGTAGGTAGGTTAGTTCTGAGCCTGAATTCTCCAGAATCTAAAAGAAGGAAAAAGGCATTTGTAAGTCAGAATGGAACTGGAATGATAAAAATATAAGCAGCCTTCAACTCATGCCCTTCTCTGATTCCATTGATTGGTAAGTGAGGATGACATACATCATCAGAAATGGCAGAATAAGGACTTCTAAAAATTGTCTTCATAAATGCAACAGAAAACCCAGCAAGGAGCCAGCATTAGGATGCAGCGGGTTAAGCCACTGTCTACAGTGCTGGCATCCCATACGGGTGCCAGTTCGAGTTCCCGCTACTCCTGATCTAGCTAGTTCTGATCCAGCTCCCTGCTAATGCACTTGGGAAAGCGGTGGAAGAAGGCCCAAGTTCTTGGGCCCTGGCACCCAAGTTGGAGACCTGGCTCCTTATTCCAGTTTAGCCCAAACCTGGCTGTTTCAGCCATTTGGGAAGAAAACCAGCAGATGGAAGATCTCTTTCTCTGTCTCGCCTTCTCTCTCCTGTAACTCTGCCTTTCAAATAAACAAATAAATCTTAAAAAGATTCCACCTGGCCCAGCTCTGGATGTTGCAGTTACCCGTATCTATCAACCTCTACCCACCTCTCTCTCTAGCCCTGCCTGTCAAGTAGATGAAATAAACATTTTTTTGAAGGGAAAAGAAATCCTATCAAAATCAATCTCTGAAGTCTGGAAACTAATTAAAGGACTGTAGAAACCCAGGGAGTGTTTATTCAAGAAAAACAGCTGAGTATCAATGCCTCATTCCCATACTCATCTCTCCAGCAAGCACATTGGTGGCCTCGAAAATTAACAGCCTCCTGGAATTCTTGGTGCAGCATGGAGGTCACCAGATGGAGCAAAATGGAGTTGCTACAACCCTCGAAGATATTCATTCTCAAAGAACTATCATTATTTGACCTATCTGGTGGTTCCCTAGAAAATCCTACTTGCAAGTCAAGCTTTATTTGATCTCTAAGCTTACCCACTACAAAAAAAGTGTTTTCCCATGGGCAAATGCCTGTCAAAAACAATTTTACAGGCAAGTGTTTTAACTCTGTAACTGCCTAAGGCAGTGAATAACACTTGGGAGCAAACAATAAAATAACTAAAAGGCTTAAAAGGAACAGTTCAGGAATGAGACGTCAATAGAGGCTTTGAAAAGCCTCAACATATTTCTGGAAACCCAGGAGGCCATAAGCAAGCACAGGGCTATATACATGACCAGGCTGTGCACATCCACAAGACTGAAAAGGCACTAAGCCCTCACCTCTGACTGAACCTGAGGCGGAAAGTGAAGGCCGAGACAGAGTTGTTAACCGCTTCAGAATGCTACAGGGTGTCCCAACACAAACAGAGCCTCTCAGCAAAATCTCGAAGATTTATTGGTTCTGGTACAATCATTAGCTGATCATTATACTAACCAAGTACAGTGTTCATGACAACATACAGTAAAGAGCAGATATTACAGAATTCAGAAAAGTCACTGAATTAACAAACACCAATGGGAGGAAGCATTTGGCCTAGCAGTCAAGATGTCCACGCCTCCCATGAGAGTGCCTGGATCTGATTTGAAGCTCCAGCTCCTGACTCCAGCTTCATGCCAATGCAGATCTTTGGAGGCAGCAGAGATAGCTCAAGTAACTGGATTCCTGCCACCCACATGCAAGACCTGGTCTGAGTTCATAGCTCCTGGCTCTGATCCCAGCCCAGCCCTGGCCCTGTCAAGATCTGGGGAACAAATCAGCAGATGGGAGTTCACTGTCTCCATGTGTCTTACAGAAAAAAGGAAAAAAAATACAAATTACCAAAATCAGCAAAAACAACCCATGGAAGGGAGAGGAGAGTATCTGATTTCCAGAAAAGCCACACTGTTTAAAATGTCCAAGGGGGTAGAACCAAATGTCCAAGGGGCTGCTGAATACCAGGTTCTGAAGAGAATCCAATGTAAACAGCTACACACAGACCAAGTCACCTTCACAAGTGCTAAAGTCAGATGACAGACCATAGTGTCTCATCCTGCTACAATCATAAGAAGAGTTACACTAAAGAAAGCAAGAAGCAAGGAGCTGCCCACATCTTCCTCCCCTAGCTCCAAGGGCACAGCACTTTGGGAAAGGGAGAGCAAACTGAATCCTAGTGGAGGCACATGGCAAAAAAAAATTCATTTGAACTAAACTTCCTTCCCCAGGTCCTAGGCCTAAACCTGTGGAGTAAATATTTGGAGATTCCACAGCCCAGAGGCTTCTGCCCTCCCCTCCTCATCTCCCAACACAGAGATAAACTTAGGACTGCATCATGGAACTCAGAGTTAGGCCTACCACACCAAAGTTCATAGGCCTCTATCCCCTGTCTAGTGCTTACAGACTGAGCCTCCAGATATATTCAACATCTGATCTAAAATAAGTTACAAATGTAGGGTCCAGCACTGTGGCATAATAGATGCCTGCAGCACCGGCATCTCCTATGGGCACTGGTTCAAGTTCTGGTTGCTCCACTTCAGATCCAGCTCCCTGTTGATGGCCTGGGAAAGCAGCAGAAGGTGTCCCAAGTCCTTGGGCCCCTGCGCCCATGTGGGAGACCCGGAACAAACTCCTGGCTCCAGGTTTTGTATTGGCCCAGCTCCAACCATTGCAGCCATTTGGGGAGTGAACCAGGGGATGGAGGACCTCTCTCTTTGTCTCTCCCTCTCTCTGTCTGTAACTCTGCCTCTCACATAAATAAATAAATCTTTTAAAAGTTACAAATGTAATAGTGGTTACCGGAGGCTAGTGACAGAAATAGGGAGGATGGCATGGGGAAAGGGTTGTAAAGGTACTAAGTTATAGCTAGACAGAACTAAGATGTTCTGGGGTTCTATCGAAAAGTAGGGTAATTATAGAAAACGTTAATGTACTATATGTTTCTCTATCCATAAAACCCCCCAAAACATAAGCGTTTTAGATAAAGAAATGTTAAATGCTTGAAAAAATAAATTTATTTGCTCTGATTGGCTAGTACATTATATGTGTGTGTTACACATTACATACATGTAACAAAACATCACTTATGCACAATTATAAAAAATAAAATAGGGGCAGGCATTGTGGCCTATCAGTTTAAGCCTCCACTTAGAATGCCCATATCCCACATTGGAGTGCTGGTGTCAGTGGACTTCTGGTTCAGCTGCCTGCTAAATGTGCCTGGAAACACAGTGAATGAAAGCCCAAGTACTTGGGTTCCTGCCACCCATATGCAAAACCAGGATGAAATAAACAAGTAGAATGTCCAATCTTAAGGAAATAAAAGCACAAAACATGCAGTGAAACAAGGTAAGAATATCTATTCTTAGGAAAATAATCAATCAATATCTACTGTCCCTAAGGAAGCACAGATATTTGACACACTAGAAAAATAATTTAAATCAGCCAATTTAAAATGTGCAAAGAGCTAAAGCAATCCATTTCTTTAGATATGAGAATGCATGTCCAAAAGCATAAGAACAAGGCCTCCCCAAACAGAAATTCTGTGGATGAAAAGTACAATAACTGAAGTGAAAAGTCACTAGTCTCAACAGATTTGAGTAGGAAAAAGAACAAGAAACTAGGTCAACTGGGCTTCCACAATCTGAGCACCAGAAAGGAAATAAGTATTAAAAAACCTAAGTGCCTCAGAAATCTGTGGGTTAACATAAAGCAACCCAACTCACATTTAAGCACCAGGAGAGAAAACAGGGAAGAAAAATAATTGACAAAATAATGGCCAAAGCTCCCCCAAAATGATGAAAAACATTAATTCCCACATGGAAGCATATTTCAAAAAGTTCGTGGAAAATGGTATGAAAACATAAGTTTATTTTGTTGCACAGAAATTTTTACATCCTTGTGTAGGAAGAGTCTTCAAAGTTTCTGGAAATGCATATTATGAAATAACTATGCAAGAATTTGAAAGAATTTTTTAGAAGACTTACTTCATTTCAAAGTCAGAGCAACAGAGAGAAAGAGACAGAGAGAGGTCTTCCATCCACTGGTTCACTCTCCAATTGGCTGCAACAACCAAGGCTGATCGTGCCCAAAGCCAGGAGCCCAGGGATCTTTCCAAAACTACCCATATGGGCTACAGGGGCCCAAGCAGTTGCGCCACCTTCATTGCTTTCCCAGGTGCATTTGCAGGTACTGGACTGGAAATGGAGTGGCCACAACTGCAACCAGAGCTCCGATATGAGACGCCGCTGCAGGCAGCACCTTAATCTACTGTACCACAACACTGGCCCCAATTTTGCCAATTATGAAAATTACATGCAAGAAAATGAATTTTTTTACAAATATACACTAAATGATTTCTATGTAAAATGACACATTTGGGATTGCTTTAGCACAAAGAACAAAATAAAGAGATGAAGCAAATGTGGAATAAAACCTGTTAATCTGGATCCAGGGTATATCCAAGCTTATTGTACTATTCTCTACTTTTATGCATGTTTAAAATTTTTTACTAATTTTTATTAATAATTAAAATAATTTTGTTAACTTTGATAGCTCATTTTTAAATCATATTTAATAAAATTAGAGGTTTATTATCCAAATATCACACAAGCAGACTAGATGGCCACAGCAAACTACTGACCAAATAAAGTTACAGTCGGGGCCGGCGCTATGGCACAGTGGGTTAAGCTGCTGCCTGCTGTGCCGGCATCCCATGTAAGTCCTGGCTGCTCCATTGCCGATCCAGCTCTCTACCATTGCCTGAGAAAGCAGTAGATGACCCAAGTCCTTGGGCCCCTGTATCCACATGGGAGACATCGAAGAAGCTCCTGGCTCCTGGCTTTGGATCGGCTCAGCTCCGGCCATTACAGCCAACTGAGGAGTGAACCAGCGGATGAAAGACCTCTCTCTTTCTCTCTCTCTCCTTCTCTCTCTGTGTAACTCTTTCAAATAAATAAATAAATCTTTAAAAAAAAATTTACATAGTCAAATCTGTCTCTTCCTCTTTTTTCTTCCTGCCCCCTCTCATATATACACATGCACAGAGTAGAAAATACAGATTTAGAATGACAGACACAGGAAGAAAAAAGTCATCACAGGTGGCCAGCATTATGGCGTGCAGGTAAAGCCACTACCTGTGATGCCGGTATTTCATATGGGAACCAGTTTCACATTCCAGCTGCTCTACTTCCAATCCAGCTCCCTGCTAATGGCCTGGGAAAAGCAGCGGGAGATGGTCCAAAAGTGTCTGGGCCCCTGCCACTTACATGGGAGACCCGGATGAAGCTACTGGCTCTGGCCTGGCCCAGGGCTGGCTACTGTGGCTATCTGGGGAGTGACCCAGAAGAAAGATCTTTCTGTCTCTCCTTCCATCTAACACTTTCACCTGCTGCCTTCCAGAATCATAACTGGAACTGGGATTTGAATTTAGGCACTCTGATATGAGATGTGGGCATCCCAAAACACGTCTTGTTCACTGTGTCAAACTTTTTGAAGTATCCTTGTGTAGTATTCCTGCTTTCTTCACATGGCTTTGACCTTCCAGAGCTGCAGTTATAGGAAGGGGATAATAAATGTCCCATCTATTCCAGAGTTATTTTAAGGATCAAGTGACAGTGCTGGCAAAAGTGCTGCATATATCATAAGTGTAACACAAAAATAAAATATTAAAGAAGTTCAGGTATTTGGTATCTCTTGCCTATGTATATTACAATTATTTATAATAACTGCATGCATCACCTTCTAAATTTCTCACTTTCTGGGTTAACACCATAAACATATCACTATTTAACTTAGTATCTACTGTTATACTCACTACTCCAGTATAATAGCGTAGTCCAACCACATGACCTCTCAAAGTTCCAAATAAAACTGAATCCAGCTCTTCATCACTAGTCAGGAAGTCATCTGGAGGGATAATATCTTGGAATTCAAAACGTGGGAAAAACGTTGGATATGAGAGGCGTGAAAAATTTCCATGGACTCCATATTGGACCGTCTGCAAATACTTCCAAACAGGATCCCTATGAAAAAAGGAGGGGAAGAGGCACAAAAAACAATACACTACTTAACCAAGTACTTCTCAAAGACTTATCCGTATTTATAGGCCAATAGTTTTTAATATTCTATTTTAGCAAATAAAATCTAATGTGGGAATCACTGTACACAAATTAACAGTCACTCTGGTTAAAGCAGAGACTGCAATAGGCAAAGCTCCCGGAAATCCCACCTGTTAAATTGGCTCGTCCATCCCTCCCCCATACAAAATGAAAAATCCTGTAAAGGGTCACAAATCTCTTTCCCAGTGAAAATCACTTAAATTTAAGCGTATATGACGTTTGTAACTCCAATTTTATGCCAAAATTTAAAGAAGGACTTAGCCAGAAGAAACTTGCAAAAATGGAACCATTATTATGCATGCATACATTAAGTTGTTTATATTTTTTCAGATACTATATCCCGCATCCATTACTTTAATTCCCTAGGAACCGACCGCATTTTAATCTGGTATTCAAGCTACGTCATCTCCCGCTCCCCAATTCGTTGGTTTAAGGGTAACCCCAATCCTTTAATGAATAATGATTTTGGGAATAGGCATGAAAAGCAATCTGGACGAAGGAAAATGAGCGTTAGTCTGGTGGAGGCTTCCGGAAAGTTTCTATTCTCTTAAGAGACAGTCGCTATTTTTGCCTGCGTTTTCCTTCCGCATCACGCACACCTCGTCTAGCTTCTCTGCAACCGTTTGCAACCGTCTGTGCATATACACAAATTACGAACCACCTGGGGACAAGGCCTGTATTGCTCGACCCTCTAGTCCGAGCACAATGTGTAGCGGCACAGCGGAGCTGAATATTTTTTGTTGCCTGAAGCAAGGGCTAGGAAGCCTTGAGTCCCAGGCCCCCCACAGTCCGTGACATAAATTCCCCGAGGGTCTGGCACGAGACTCGCCTGAAGAGTCTCTCCTCGCCAAGAAGACAATGCATGTATTTCTCCCCTAGCCACAGGAGCGAAAAGTAGAACAAACACAAGCTGCACGAATCGCACAGGGAAGGCGGAGGAAACACGGGGAAGGTCAGGTTCATTTGGGGACGCCGCCAGGCCGTTAGCTCCAGTGCCCCACCCCCTTCGCCCCCTTCACCTCTTAAACATCCAGGACATGGCGCTGTGCGGGGTGACGAGGAAGACGCTGGGCGCCCTGGAGGGCTCTGATGCAGCCTGTTACGCGTCCTTCCTGGCCCTACAGCCTTCAAGCCGCGGGCAGGTTCTGAGCGCAGGATGAAATGCTCCCACCGACAGGGAAAGACGCCGCGGGTCTAATCAGACGTCGTCGCCGTTTCCTTCCAGCAACAATACGAGAGACCAGCGACGCTCTGACTGGCGTTAGGACCACCCAATCACGAGAGGGAGCCTGCGGAAATGACCCAATCAGGACACGGAAGGGAGGGCAACTCCGCCCCGCGCTGCGATTCAAAGACAGTGGGGGTCCCGGTTGCGAAGGGCTGTTCCATCCGGGTTCTTCCCCGCCCCCAAGCCGGGCGCGCGGGAAAGCCTCGTGGCCGTCGGAGTGCGACTACCGTGCGATGGTGCTGCGTTTTCTGGTGATTCCCTGCTTCGGAAGAAAACAACTCTCCTTTCTGCTGTTTCCCCGCCACATTCTAAGGCCCAGACACATTTTCAAGCCTCTGCGTCGTTCTGCTGCTCATTTTTCTCATTTTCATTTCTTCGTCTGAATAAGCTCTGCTACAGAACCTGGGCTACCCGCGGAATAACTGTTGCAACCGTGGAGACTTAGTCTTTTTTTCTTTTCTTTTTTCTTTTCCATTTTAAGCCTCGTTGACTTAATCTATGATACACCGAGTTTGGAAAATCTTCATCGGATCTTCCAGAGCGAGTGTTTCTCCCAAGTGTGTGTGTGTGTGTGTGTGTGTTAAAGGAAAATTGTCATTTCTTAGCGCGGGAAGACTGTAACGTATGATGGTACAACTGACTTGGTTGGCGACTGCCGGAAATGGACAACACCAGCTTCCCTGTGGGCCCATGGCTGCCCCTGCCAAGGACGGAAGAAGCTTGTTAAAGTGGGGTTGGGACGATGGACCTGTGGCCTCGGGGCTGCCAGGGACGCAGGTTATCTGCTTGACTCATCCCTCCAATGCCCACTTTGAGGGACCCAGGATCTCTAGTGTAACAACCAAGTGCAGTTTGTCCTCATTTTGAGATGAAACAAGTACAAATCCAGAATGATCACAGTAGGTTATGTTTTGTGAAAAAAGAACGATTGTAACAGGAACAAGAACTGTAGGTTGCTTGGTGGACCAAGGAGGAGGAGAAGCTGACACAAAGTGGATCATCAGGAAGATAAAGGGCAGACTTTAATGCATGGACCCTCCTAAAGTTTGGATTTTACTTTAATGGCAATAGGAAGCCAGTGAATGTTTTTTAAGTAGGAGAATGAGGACTGAATTAGGCTTCAAAAAATTCACTTGTGGCAGTTCTGTGGAGAATGAATTTTAGGAGGCAAGAATAGAAGCAACTGATAGAAAATTATGGTGTCCAGGTAAGACAGAATGGTGGCTTGGAATGGCGAGCTGACAAAGCTCAGAGAGCTAGCAGGATTCACCCATTGATTTGAGTATGGCTGGTGAGGAAGAGGAAGGAATCCAAAACTGCTCCAGCCTCCTGTCTCCCAGTCACAAACACACTTTCTCATCTGTCCCCCTCCCTTTATGGAAATCAATCATGTCACGCCCCCTGTTTGACTTGGTAAACAGGAAATCCAAGAATGGCATGTGTGGCTCTTTCTTCCTTTTTTTTTTTTTTTTTTTGAAAGGCAAAGAGAGGGGGCCAGCACTGTGGCTAGCAGGTAAAGCTGCCACCTGCAGTGCTGGCATCCCATATGGGTGCCAGTTGAGTCTCGGCTGCTCCACTTCCAATCCAGCCTCTGCTATGGCCTGGGAAAGCAGTAGAAGATGGCCCAAGTCCTTGGACCCCTGCATCCACTTGGCAGACCCGGAAGAAGCTCCTGGATCGGCACAGCTCCAGCCATTGCAGCCATTTGGGGAGTGAACCAGCAGATGGAAGACCTCTCTCTCCTTCTCTCTCTGTAACTCTGACTTTCAATAACCAAATCTTTCAAAAAGAGAGAGAGAAAAGAAAAAGAAAGGAAAGAAAGAAAGCTCAATCTGGGTTTCTCACGTGGGTGATAGGGATCCAGGTACTGGAGAATATGAACAGGAAGCTGGGAACAGACGTAGAGCTGGAACTCAAACCCAGGCAATCTGGTCCCAAGGTACATCTTAACCACTGTGCTTCTCAAAGAAATGAATGAATCTTTAAAAAGGGGAGGGGGGGAATATAAAGGTTACCTTTGCAAATGGAGCCTCTGACTAAAATCATATATGCTATATACTTCCATATATTACACCAAAGGAACTTATAACACTGATACCTCTAGATGTTTAAATGGGGGGGGTGTTCATTTTCTTTCTTTTTGTGTATATGCATATAACACATTCTCTGTGTTAAATATATATTGGTTTTTGGCCATAAGAAAGCAAGACACAAAATATAATAAAGAAATGCAAGCTCCTTTTCAACTTATTAAACTAATTTTAGACTCACAGAAAAGTTGAAAAGTAGTATAAATTGTTCCCTCGTATTGTTACCTCATTTATTTTAACACCGTATATGGGGTTGACACTGTGGCGCAGCGGGTTAGCACCCTGGCCAGTTCAAGACCAGGCTGCTCCACTTCTGGTCCAGCTCTCTGCTTTGGCCTGGGAAAGCAGTAGAAAATGGCCCAAGTCCTTGGGCCCATGCACCCACGTGGGAGACCCGGAAGAAGCTCCTGGCTGGCTTCAGATCGGTGCAGCCAATTGGGCCAATTGGGGAGTAAACCATCGGATGGAAGCGTTCTCTCTCTCTCTCTCTCTCTCTCTCTATGCCTCTACTCTCTCTGTGTGTAACTCTTTTTTTTTTTTTTTTTTTTTTTTTTTTGACAGGCAGAGTGGACAGTGAGAGAGAGAGACAGAGAGAAAGGTCTTCCTTTTGCCGTTGGTTCACTCTCCAATGGCCGCCGCTGCAGCCGGCGCACCGCGCTGATCCTGGCAGGAGCCAGGAGCCAGGTGCTTTTCCTGGTCTCCCATGGGGTGCAGGGCCCAAGCACCTGGGCCATCCTCCACTGCACTCCCTGGCCATAGCAGAGAGCTGGCCTGGAAGAGGGGCAACCGGGACAGAATCCGGCGCCCCAACCGGGACTAGAACCCGGTGTGCCGGCGCCGCAAGGTGGAGGATTAGCCTATTGAGCCACGGCGCCGGCTCTGTGTAACTCTTTCAAATAAATAAATCTTAAAAAAAAAAAATATATAACCATACACAATGATCAAACCAGAAAATGAACATTGGAGGTATTGGACATTACTTAATGATCCTTTAAAATAAAAACAGCCAAAGAAGACTAATGCAGAGAAATTAACAGAAAATAAAATCTGTGAATTTCTTAAAACTGAAATTGCTTATACTTAATTACACTTACAGATTCTGGAACAGAATTCTAGGTAAAAAAAAAAAATCACAGCTAACAGGGCAAAAAATGATGTAAAATCATGCCAAGTAAAAATCTTCTTATTTAAATAATGTAACAAATATCAAATGCTTACCCAGGAGTAAGCACTCTACCAAATGCTAACTTCATTCCCATTGTTGCTTTAATAATAGTGATTGTCTAATGAGACCTCCAGCACTTAGCAAGGAATGTCGTTGAGTGAAGCCTACTTCCTAATTGAGTTTGTCCTAAATAGAAAATAGCATGATTTACAGAAACAGGCATTTTCACAGGTGCATGTCCTTGAAACAGATTGAATTGTTTCATTAATGAGCAGAAGACACACCAATCTCAACTCCCATCCAGAGAAACGTGTGGTGTTCCAGATTACACAGCCCTTTCCCAGGAGATAACTGTTTCCTCCTCCTTGAGGCCTTGGCTCACTAAATACTTTTATATGGTCCAAGTCCAGGATTGCTGAGGCATCCATTTGCCTGAGATCTGCCCTCTCCTTTGCTTCTTGTCCAGGGTCTTCACCTCCAACTTAGGAAAGCACCATTCTGAAATGTGGAATGATTTGGACTTTCTGTGGTGGCAATAGACAGTTATCTTTTTATTTCAGCAAATCCTGCAAAGTTTGTTAAAAATCATCTGCCTCCTTTATGGAGGCCTATGTTTTGGCCTAGCAGGTAAAGCCGCTGGCTGCAACACTGGCATCCCATTTGGACTCCACTTTGCATCCTGGCTGCTCCAGTTCCAGTCCAGCTCCCTGCCAATAACCTGGGAAAGCAGCAGAACATGGTCCAAGTGTTTGGGCCCCTGCCACCACATGGAACACCAGTATAAAGCTCCTGGCTCTGGCCTAACCCAGCCCCGGCCATTGCAGCCATCGGGGAGTGACCCAGCAGATGGAACATCTCCCCTTCTCTCTCTGTAACTCTGATGTTCAAAATAAATAAATAAATCTTTTAAAACAGTTAAAACACCAAAACTTCAACTCGAAATGCACTTGAATTAACACACACAAAAAAACGCTATTTTTAAAATGTCAGACACTATATTGTATTAGTAAATCACTTTTCTAATAATCATCAGAATCACCAAACCATTGTATCCTCTTGAATTAGGCAGGCATACAAGTTAAAATTGATTAAGTTTGTGAGCTGGAAGACCACGCCTTCGCCATGCCCCTGTGTGATCTCTTGCCCCTACGTGGCCACACCTGAGTGCCCACCAGCCAATCAGGTTAATTAACCACTCCCCTTTAAGAATAGATTAAAAGCCTGGAACAGTGTGTTGCAAAGGCATCTTTAAAGCTGCAGCCAAAGCTGCCAGGTCACAGAGAAGCAGCCCATTCAAACAAAAAACAAAGTTCCTGTCCACCAAAGGACCCCGCCATAATAGTAGGACGCCCTTATCTTCCTCCCACCTATATGCAAAATATTCTCATTACAATTATTGCTGCTTTAGATTTCTGTCCTTGAGGTAGCTCAAAGTCCTGAAAGAAACACAGCAAAATTGCATATTGTTGTACACTACCACACAAGTGCAATTACACAGAGGCTACCATCAAAATCTTCATTTCTTGATACCCAGACTACTATAGTGTTCTCCCTCAGATTATACAATTTAATCTAACAGACGAAAATACAGAGAGATAGACAAAGTCACACAAAAAAATCATCAGTTAAAAAAAAATCCAGTAAAAAGGAATCTACAAATGGCACCACCCAGAGGTTAGGAAACCCTTAGGTGAGGTGGGAATGTTTTATGTTAGAGAAACATGGGCAGTTATTGAAGTTCCAGTTATATACTCCTTCCTCCATTCCCTCTGAGGATCATTGAACACATGAGTTGATATATTGTAGCAAAATCTGCTGAAAAAATTAAAGAAAAAATGCACACAAGTTTCTAACTTTTCAGATTAAGTTGTTACAAGTTGTATGTCTAGATTTGTACTGTACACTATGGTAGATCAAAATGCATTCTTTTTGTCTTAAAGCTTTAGGAATTTTAGAAAGTACATGAGAAATTAACTTTTTTTTTTTTTTTTTTGGTTTTTTTTTTTTTTTTTTGACAGGCAGAGTGGACAGTGAGAGAGAGAGACAGAGAGAAAGGTCTTCCTTTGCCGTTGGTTCACCCTCCAATGGCCGCCGCGGCCAGCGCGCTGGGGCCGGCGCACCGCGCTGATCCGATGGCAGGAGCCAGGAGCCATGTGCTTTTCCTGGTCTCCCATGGGGTGCAGGGCCCAAGCACCTGGGCCATCCTCCACTGCACTCCCTGGCCACAGCAGAGGGCTGGCCTGGAAGAGGGGCAACCGGGACAGAATCCGGCGCCCCGACCGGGACTAGAACCCGGTGTACCGGCGCCGCTAGGCGGAGGATTAGCCTAGTGAGCCGCGGCGCCGGCGAAATTAACTTTTTTTAAAAAAAAGTATGAATTTTTAGATTAGTGAAGAAAACTAAAATAACCTCATACTTCAGCAAAGCTCTTCTTGTAAAATGCCAGATTGATGTCTTGTAGAACTCTGTTGTTAGGCTGAATTATGTGAGGCAATTTTCAAACCAACTGACTTTTTTTTTTTTTTTTTTTTTGACAGGCAGAGTGGACAGAGAGAGAGAGAGAGAGAGAAAGGTCTTCCTTTGCCGTTGGTTCACCCTCCAATGGCCGCCTCAGCCTGCGCGCTGTGGCCGGCGCACCGCGCTGATCTGATGGCAGGAGCCAGGTACTTATCCTGGTCTCCCATGGGGTGCAGGGCCCAAGGACTTTGGCCATCCTCCACTGCACTCCCTGGCCACAGCAGAGAGCTGGCCTGGAAGAGGGGCAACTGGGACAGAATCCAGCGCCCCGACTGGGACTAGAACCTGGTGTGCCGGTGCCGCAAGGTGGAGGATTAGCCTAGTGAGCCGTGGCGCCGGCCAAACCAACTGACTTTGTTCTTTCTTTATGCATGTTTAATAGGTGCAGAGCTATTAGCAGAAGCCTGTTCCAGGTACACCAAGGACTTCTGAGGAATTTCTGCAGGCTTGCTGTGCTGCTCATGGACACAGTCCTGCACCTGCTGCCCATGCTTTGCTTCTGTTGAATGTTTCCTGACGACAGCATATGAGCGCACTTCAAGAAGTTGGTGGAAAGACAGAAGTAAAAGGTAAGGTTATTTGATTGCAAAAAAATTTTGAAATCCAGATATAGTTTTTTTCATACATGTATGAACTTTCTGACAACTCCTCATATTTCTATTGTAATTTATTCCTTAGTTCCAAGACATCCTCTTTCATATCTTGCTGTAGTTCTCTGACAGATAATTTTAATGATTTCCTGGTAGGGAAAAAAAAGTCTTTCTCACAGTATTCAGAAACTTCTGGATACAAGATCAACACCACTTAGAATTTCTTCCAGATTAGTGTCACTGACAGTCCTGACTCAGAGAAGCAAAGCAGACCAAGAAAGATGATATCAATTTTCCACCAAGGTACTGTTAATAGATCCTCAGAGTTCCTGGCACAGCTCAAAAAAAGCGAAGCCTAGTCCAGACCTCCAGTAGAGGGTAGTGGTGGCCTCACCAGTGGCCCAGGGAAAATAGTCATTACATTTTTTTAAGAAAACAAGGGGTTCTCTAGCCTCAGCACCACTTCCATTTTCTAAGTAAATGGGATAATTCTTTATTTAAGGAGCTGTTCTATGCATTGTAGGATGCTGAGCAGCATTCCTAGCCTCTACTCCACTCTATACCTCCCAACACACACCTCCCAACAGTCAAAAATATCTTTGAATACTGTCCATTGACCCTTTAGGGCAGAGGCAATCACTCACTCAGAGGCAACCACCACCATACATTAGCTCACTCCTGTATGAGCTTAAATGCCATGTACATGTTGATCACTCCCAAATATGTGTCTATAACCCTAAGTGCTTCTCTAAGCTCCATTTTCATATCTGGTAGACATATGAAAGACAGATTATTCTCAGACACAGGCTACCATTATTCCTCACCTGAATTATTGTGATAACCTCTTGACTAAACTCCATCCTTCATCCTTCTATTTTCCTCATCTGATCCTACTCCTAGGTTCATTTTGCATCCAGCAGCCAGGGGTAACTTTCTATAATATAGATTCTATTATGATGGCCGGCGCCGTGGCTCACTAGACTAATCCTCCGCCTGCAGCGCCAGCACCCCGGGTTCTAGTCCCAGTCAGGGTGCTGGATTCTGTCCTGGTTGCTCCTCTTCCAGTCCAGCTCTTGGCTATGGCCCAGGAAGGCAGTGGAGGATGGCCCAAGTCTTTGGGTGCTGCACCCACATGGGAGACTAGGAGGAAGCACCTGGCTCTTGGCTTCAGATCGGCGCAGCGCGTTGACCTTAGTGGCCATTTGGGGGATGAACCAACGGAAGGAAGACCTTTCTCTCTGTCTCTCTCTCTCACTGTCTAACTCTGCCTGTCAAAAAAAAATAATAATAATAAAATAAATAAATTCTATTATGTCATCACCATGCTTAAAACACCCCAATGAATTATCTTTGCCTTACAATGAAATCCAAATTCTTCCATAGCCATTATCTAGCCCCTATTTGTCTCTTTTATCCTATTCTACACCATACTTCCCTAAGCCCTCTACAGTCCAGCCACACTGGCCCTCTTTCTTTCTGTGGCCTAGGTACCATCGAGCTGGCTCCTGCTCATGCTGAAAAGTTACCTCCTTAGAAAGGCTTTCTTGATCTAAAATAACTTTCCCCAGTTACTTTTTATTCCAGAAATTGCAAAGTTTTTTTTTCTACAACTATTTAGCAAATAATAGTTTAGAAAATAATAGTTTGGCAAATAAATTCAGTTTTGTGATCCATAAAATCTCTCTGGCAACTATTGGATTCTGGCCTAATAGCACAATAACAGCCATAGACAATACTTAATAAGGGTGGCTGCATTGCGGCCGGCGCCGAGGTTCAATAGGCTAATCCTCCACCTTGCAGCGCAGGCACACCAGGTTCTAGTCCCGTTCGGGGCACCGGATTCTGTCCCGGTTGCCCCTCTTCCAGGCCAGCTCTCCGCTATGGCCCGGGAGTGCAGTGGAGGATGGCCCAAGTGCTTGGGCCCTGCACCTGCATGGGAGACCAGGAGAAGCACCTTGCTCCTGGCTTCGGATCAGCGCGATGCGCCAGGCTGTAGCACGCCGGCCGCGGCAGCCATTGGAGGGTGAACCAACAGCAAAAAGGAAGACCTTTCTCTCTGTCTCTCTCTGTCTATAACTCTGCCTGTCAAAAATAAAAAAAAAATTTTTTTAAAAAAGAGTGGATGCATTGCAATAAAATTTTATTGTTTTGTGATCAGAGGAGACTGTGAGTGATTGTAAATTAAAATGCCATAATCTACATCTGGTTAAATCATCAGTACAAGTGAACACTGATCCCTCACACTGGCCATTTCCAAAAGATGTGTTTATTCCAACCTTTTCCTCCACGTTCTTTGTACTGTCATGATGGGTTCTTCTCTTCTAAGTGGGTGTCTCTTCTACAAGCGCCATCATTCATGGACAGACACACTAGCTATTCTTTGGTACTTAAAAGTCATGCTCACAGAAACATATCCTCACTGTAACTGACTTATTCCTCCCTAAGCAGTTGCCTTCTGGAAACTAAGGCAAATGGGTTTGAGTGACTTGCTCGAGAGCACACTGTGATAATGAACAGACCTTGAGGTGTGTGAAGGAAGGGGATGGAGTGGGGAGCAGTGACCTGGTCTAACTCTATGTTCCCTTTCAAGTCTAACACAGGTACCTGGGTCTATCAGTGTGTTGTATATTATGGGTGTCCACAAGCATATGTTGTGCAAGTGGCTGAAAACCTTCAGTTTATTTTTTGAATGAAATGGTTTATCAATAAGGGCAACTTATTTCAGAATGTTTGGGTAAGCACGTGTTAGTTTCTCCAACCAATGAATGGCATCCACCATACCCCAGGGTGACTCAAAGTAAGGGACCATCCCCCATCCAATCAATGACCTTTTGTTCCCCGACTACCTCCTCCTAAATATATCTCATTGCCATCTCACCATCTCCACTGCTCCTTTTCTTGCCTACACCACTATGGTTTGTTCACATGGTTTCCTGGCTCCAATTTCAATTCTTCAACCCACCCCTTGAAGAGACAGATTTTTCTAAAAAGCTATTGTGAGCAGGTAAGACCCCTGCCTAGTGCTCTAGTGTCTGCACAGTGCCTATGAATAATCTCATAACCTCCAAATTGTTCAATTCTGCCTCAGGTGGTGCTCCTTCCTCCCACCTCTCTCTCTCTTCCCCCTTACTCCCTTTTTCTCTCCCCACCAAATGGCAAAGTTCTTTTCATGAACTCTGCTCTGGCCCGGGGTCAGTTGTTAGCGCCTCTTCCCATGGATCTGGCTGTACATCTCAGCAGTTTCCTGCCTGTTGGTCCAGCAGATGTTCATTCAAACCTCAGTCTCTCCAGGCTAACCATCCCACCCAAGTGCTTCTATCCAGGGCTGCAACTGTAACACGGGTGGGATTATCACTGTCCACATTATTGCATCTGGAAGAATTAAGTTCCTTCCACCAAACCTCACAGAGAAGCGAAAGGAGGAGCAAACCTCACCAGCCCCCAGGTTGCACCAGACCTGGCCTCAGAGCATCGGATGTGCCCACCTCCTGGCAAGTTAGCATGCATAGGCCGGCACCGCGGCTCAACAGGCTAATCCTCTGCCTAGCGGCGCCGGCACACCGGGTTCTAGTCCCAGTCGGGGCACTGGATTCTGTCCCGGTTGCCCCTCTTCCAGGCCAGCTCTCTGCTATGGCCCGGGAGTGCAGTGGAGGATGGCCCAAGTCCCTGGGCCCTGCACCCGATGGGAGACCAGGAGAAGCACCTGGATCCTACCTTCGGATCAGCGCGGTGCGCCGGCCGCAGCGCGCCGGCCGCGGCGGCCATTGGAGGGTGAACCAACGGCAAAGGAAGACCTTTCTCTCTGTCTCTCTCTCTCACTGTCCACTCTGCCTGTCCAAAAAAAAAAAAAAAAAAAAAAAAAAAAGAATAGCATGCGTATCCCAAGGCCCAAAACTACTATTCCTGAAATGTGCCCTCTCCACGCAAAACTACACTTCCCAGAAAGCCCGGCAGGGCTGCCCGCTGGGTTTGGAAACTTTTCTTTCTCCCAGAACACAGAGGGCAGGATTAACTCGTTTCTTTCCCTTTGCTGTGGGGACCTAGGCAATTCTAGTTTTCATCACGTTTAGACTTTGTTGCAGTTTGCTCGTTCACGATGTCATTAAAAATTATGAGATGAAGACCGTGGAAAGAGTGGAACGGCGGAAACACCCGCTGTAGCCCCTTGACCGTCCCCTTTCTTTGAACAGTGGCAGATGGCTAGAAAAATCAGTCGGTCCCCAGCCCCCAAGCCCCAGGTCTTTCCTACTCACATTGGCTTGGAAAGTCTCTTGATCTCTAGGGTCCTCAGTGCCTGGGTGCCACGCCGCCGTGGGGCATCAGGCACCTGCAGCAGGAGGCAAGGTAGGGTCAGAGCTGCCGGCGTGCTGCCAGTCTCAGGCCCGGGAAGCCAGCCGTGAGGAGCCTAATAGTCCATGAGGGGTCCTAATAGTCGCTCCTCAAATGCCACTTATTTCCTGCTTCGAGGACTAACTGCACCAGTGTAGGTTCAAGTATTCCCCACCACCACTACCTTCTCCACTCCGACTCTGATACCCTATGTTCTTCCAGACCCTACAACCCTGTACTTTCTCTTTGGACTTGGGCATCCTCCTTTGTTACCTCATACTGAGAATGTCACACCGCGAGTGTTCCATTGGTGCTGGGGATACAGGTCAGCCAGGAGCTATCAGAAGCCTACCTGGAGAGAACAGTTGAGTACTTGGACCTCATTTTGCCACTTGATATGAAGTCTCTTGAATTCTGGTCAGAGAGAAGGAGTGTTTCACGATGGATGGTGTAGGCAACCATGTTCATTGGGAATTTATAAAATGGGAACAGTTATCCTTAACCAGAAGAATGGGCATATATGCTTTTTGGCCCAGTCCATAATTCCCTGGTTAACAGTGCAACTTTTGCCTTCTGCCTCACCGAGAAAATTAAAACCCCAGGCACAGAGGAGAGAGATCACCACTTCTTTCCAGGTTCTTGTGGCTCAGATCAGTTAGGTGGTTCTGTTTGGCTGTTGCAGGAATCAGCTTGGAAGCTGGAAAAAAAAAAAAAAACATTCAGGAATTCAGGGAGTATTCAGTATGTCACAGAGAGCATCATTGACACCTTTGTCTCCATTAAGAAAATTTGATTGCTGGGGCGGTGCCATGGTAGTAGGGTGTCTGCCTGCCCTTATTTCAAGTTCTCATTGCACCAGGAGAGGTCACTAGAGATCACCGTTGACCAACAGTGTGTAAAGCAATACAGTACACACTTTCAGAATATTATATACATTACTTAGAAAAATGAAAGTGTCTCAGGGTAAGGGCTAGATTTAGTCAGCACCCTAAGCACAGGAAGAAATGGGGTTTGTGAAGTTGGTGGCTCTCAAATGTTGTTACATATTGGAATATTTAGAAAAGACTTATGCCTGGTTTTGTTTCCAGGCATTCTGATTTCATTGATAAGGGGGGCATTGGTATTTAAAAACTCTGCAGTGATTCTAAAGTGTAGCAAAATTAGGGAACCATACCTCTAAGCCCTCCACTGTTTTAAATAAGGGCTGTGAACCAAATCTAAATTTCTTATGGATCAACCTAGAAGGTGGAATTGTCACCTCTTTTCTGATACGGGTAATGTGTGTTTTAACTCCCTTTCCCCCTGTGTTTTGCTACAGTTGTATCGATTTTATGGATTTCCAAAGAAACCAGCATTTGATATTACCTATTTTCCTCCATTTTGTGTATGTATTTGATTTTATTGAGTTCTACTCTGAATTTTATTTCCTTTTTTTGATTACTTTGGACTTTATTTACTGCTATTTTTCCTAGTTTTCTTTTAAAGATTTATTTATTTATTGGAAGCAGAGAGAGATCTTCCATCCACTGATTCAGTCTCCAAATGGTACAACAGGCAGGGCTGGACCAGGTCCAAGACAGGAGCCTGGAACTACACCCGGGTCTCCCACATGGATGACACGAGTTCCAGCATTTGGACCATTTTTCACTTTTCTCAGGTGCATTAGCAGGAACTGGATCAGAAGCAGAGCAGCAGGGACTTGAACCAGAGAAGCAGAAGCAGCCATGGACTGGGTCAGGTCTTATATTTATTTATTTATTTATTTATTTTATTTATTTTTTTACTTTTTTTTTTTTTGACAGGCGGAGTGGACAGTGAGAGAGAGAGACAGAGAGAAAGGTCTTCCTTTTGCCATTGGTTCACCCTCCAATGGCCGCTGCGGCCGGTGCGCTGCGGCCGGCGCATTGTACTGATCCGAATCCCGGAGCCAGGTGCTTCTCCTGGTCTTCCATGGGGTGCAGGGCCCAAGCACTTGGGCCATCCTCCACTGCACTCCCTGGCCACAGCAGAGAGCTGGCCTGGAAGAGGGACAACCGGGACAGAATCCGGTGCCCCGACCGGGACTAGAACCCAGTGTGCTGGCGCCACAGGCGGAGGATTAGCCTATTGAGCCATGGCGCTGGCCAAGGTCTTATATTTATTATTATCATTTTAATTTTTGAAATAATTACAAAATTATAGAAACATTCCATGTATAGATGAGGTTGCTTTTTTCTCTTTAACTATTTGCATGTAAGATATTGACATGATATCCTATCATCACTAAATACTTGAGTGTGTATACTCTTGTATGGATATTTACATACAAAGTGTAGAAATAAATCATGAAATTAACAGTTATATATCACCTCCACTAATCCTCAAAGCCTATTCAAATTTTGCCAATTATCCCAGTAATTCTCTTAACTGCAAAAGAATTATATGCTCTATTTAGTTGTCATATTTCTTCAGAGTCCTTTAGTCTGGAACTGTTCCCTAGTCTTGAATTTTTTTTGACTTGACACTTTAGAAAATTACATGGGGCCAGCTGCAAGTTAAGCTTCCATCTGCAGCACCAGCATCCTGTGTGGGCATGGGTTCCAGTCTGGCTGCTCCACTTTTGTTCTAGCTGCCTGCTGATGCGCCTGATGTGTGCTTGGGCCCCTGCATCCACATGGGTGACTCGGAAGAGGCTCCTCATTCCTGGCTTCGGTCTGGCCCAGTCCTGGCCATTGTGGCCACTTTTTTGGAGCATCTTCTTCAATTTGCTTTTGTCTGATGTTTTCCTTAAGATTAAATTCAGTTTATGCAATTTTGATGTTTTATTTTTATTTTTCCCTTATTGATTCCGATTTTCTCCTTTTTATGATTCTACTTTCCTTTGCTAGCAGTGAGTAACTTGCTTCTCACTCCTTTTATTATATGTCCTGAGTGTATCTTTTTTTTTAAGGGAAGGAGTTTTTTGGGGGAAACCCGACAGACTGGAGGGAAGGGGCAAAGAAGGAAAAGAGGGAGAAGGAGAGCGTAAGAGAGAGATGGAGAGAGACAGAGGTCAGGAGATGAGAGAAAGAGAGCCTCCTGAATACACCTGTGCACTATGTGGTCTGCCCTCACATGAATATGCTTCTTGTTCCGCCCTGGATCTGACATCCTGTACCGGCCACTGTATCCCTGCATGGAAACTCTCTTCACCTTGTTCAGCTCTGATCCCTCACACCAGTCCAGCCCATGTGTGGGTGCCCTCCTTCCGCAAGGGTGCTCTCCTCACTACAGCCAGGCTCTGTCACCCCATTCCTGATTGCCCCTTCATAGAGATGCCTCTTCACCCTTCTGGGGCTCTGAGTGCCTACACAAAGCTGCATATCCCCTCTTAAAAATTTATTTATTTGACAGGTAGAGTTACAGACAGTGAGAGGGGGAGACAGAGAGAAGTCTTCCATCCGCTGGTTCACTCTCCCAAATGGCCACAATGACTGGAGCTGCACCAATCTGAAACAAGGAGCCAGGAGCCTCCTCCAGGTCTCCTACACCAGTACAGGGGCCCGAGCACTTGGACCATCTTCTGCTCTCCCAGGCCACAGTAGAGAGCTGGATCGGAAGAGGAACAGCTGGGACTAGAACCAGTGCCCACATGAGATGCCAGCACCACAGACCTACCCCCCGTTTATTATTTGCATGCCCCCTTACAGACGTCCTAGTCATTCCACTTGGCCTCCAATTTTCCTGAAACTCAGTTTCCTCTTCCCTTTGTGCTGCTTACCTTACTCTGCCCTACCTAATAGTTTTCAGATGAACTGTTGGGTTTTGGAAAGAGAAGGCAGGGATGGAGAAATGAAATTGTTACACGTTTTAAAAAGGTCTGTTGGCCCATTGCCATGGCTCACTTGGCTAATCCTCCGCCTGTGGCACCGGCATCCCATATAAGTGCCCGGTTCTAGTCCCGGTTGCTCCTCTTCCAGTCTAGCTCTCTGCTGTGGCCTGGGAGGGCAGTGGAGGATGGCCCAAGTGCCTGGGCCCTGCACCTGCATGGGAGACCAGAGGAAGCACCTGGCTCCTGGCTTCGGGTGGGTGAGGCGCCGGCCATAGCAGCCATTTCGGTAGTGAACCAATGGAAAGAAGACTTTTCTCTCTGTCTCTTTCTCTCACTGTCTATAACTCTATCTTTAAAAAAAAAAAAAAAAAAAAAAAAAAGATCTGTCGGGGCCAGTTCTGTGGCATAGTGGGTAAAGCCACTGTCTGCAGTGCCAGCATCCCAAATGGGCACCAGTTCGAGCTCTGGCTGCTCCACTTCCAATCCAGCTCTCTGCTCATGGCCTGGGAAATCAGTAGAAGATGGCCCAAGTGCTTGGGCCCCATCACCCATGCGGGAGACCTGGAAGACACTCCTGACTCCTGGCTTTGGATCAGTGTAATTCCGGCCGTTGGCAGCCATCTGGGGAGTGAACCAGCAGATAGAAGACCTCTCTCTCTCTCTCTCTCTCTCTCTCTGTAACTCTGCCTTTCAAATAAATAAATATTTTAATAGAAAACTTTTATTTAATAAATATAAATTTCAAAAATACAACTTTTGGATTATAGCAGTTCTTCCCCTCATAACTACCCTCCCACCCACAAACCATCCCATCTCCTACTCCCTCTCCCATCCCATTCTTCATTAAGATTCATTTTTAATTATTTTATATAGAGAAGATCAACTGTATACTGAGTAAAGATTTCAACAGTTTGCACCCACACAGACACACAAAATATAAAGTTTGAAGATTAATTTTCCCATTAATTCTCATAGTACAACACATTAAGGGCAGTGGTCCTACATGGGGAGCAAGTGCACAGTGACTCCTGTTATTGATTTAACAATTGACACTCTTATTTATGAGGCCAGTAATCACCCTAAGCTCTTATCATGAGCTGCCAAGGCTATGGAAGCCTCTTGAGTCCACAAACTCTGAAGTTATTTAGACAAAGCCATAATCAAAGTGGAATTTCTCTCCTCCCTTCAGAGAAAGGTACCTCCTTCTTTGATGGCCCCTTCTTTCCACCAAGATCTCACAGAGATCTTTCATTTAGGTCATTTTTTGCCACAATGCCTTGGCTTTCCATGCCTGAGATACTCTCATGGGCTTTTTAGCCAGATCTGAATGACTTAAGGGCTGATTCTGAGGGCAAAGTGCTGTTTAGGGCATTTGTCATTCTATGAGTCTGCTGTGTATCCCACTTCCCATGTTGAGTCATTCCCTCCTTTTTAATTCTATCAATTATTATTAGCAGACATTGGTCTTATTTATGTGATCCCTTTGACACTTAATCCTATCTTTATGATCAGTTATGAACTTAAACTGATCACTTTAACTAATAAGGTGGCATTGGTACCTGCCAACTTAATGGGTTTTGGAATCCCATGGCAAGTTTTTAGCTTCACCCTTAGGGATGAGTCTGAGGGAGCATGTGCCAAACTGTACATCTCCTCCCTCTCTTATTACCACTCTGATTTTTAACAGGGATCAATTGTCACTTGGGTTTAAGCACCTAAGAATAATTTTGTGTTAATTAAAGGGTCCAACCAATGGTATTAATTAGAAAAAATACTAAAAAGAATAAAAAAGTAAGCTGTTCCTCAACAGTCAGAACAATGGCTGATCAAGTCCTTGCTTCTCGTAGTGTCAGCTTCACTAATACAGGTTTCCATTTAGGTGCTCAGTTAGCAAATAAATAAATATTAAAAAAAAAAAAGTCTGTGACTGCTCTATGGGAAATGGACTATAGGGGGACAAGAGTGTAGCCGGGAAAGCAGTTACAAGGCTTTTGTTTGGGCAAGAAATGATGGTGACTTTAAAGACAGGAATGGTGGGTGATATAGGGAAACAATGGTTCAATTCTGTATATATTTTCAAGACAAAGTTATAGGATTTGCTCATGGGTTGGCTATAAGGTGTGAGACAAAGAGATGGGTCAAGGATATTCCTGGGTTTTGACCTAAGTGACTGGTACAGGGTGATCCTTGTTATCTAGTTAGGGAAGTTGGGGGTAAAGAAATCGAAAGTCTACTTTTGAACATGTGAAGTCTGAAAATTGCTAGTAGGCAGTGCAGACATTAGATTGGCAGTTGGGTATTCAGTGTCAGAGATCAAGGGAGAGACTGAGAGGCTCCAGATATAAATTTGGCAGTCCTTAGCATTTAGATAACTTTAACTTTAGTTTAAAGTGATGAGATTGGCTAATTTCGAGAAAGAGTGAGTATGGATAGAACATGTCCAAGGACATCTAATTTTAGAGTTGAGACAAGGGGAGGTCGAGATCCAGCAAAGCAGACTAAAAGCAGGAAGACCTGGAGACTGGGATATATAAAGCTGGGTGAAGAGAGTGTTCTAAGGCGAGTGATAAGGCTGCCGAGAGGCAAGACGGAAAGGATGCCGGGAAACTGGTGAAATGAGTCCAGGTTAGTGTCCTGGTGTCAATGACAACTTACAAGACTGGACACAATGAAGAGAGGAGAAGAAATGAAGTTTTATTTGAGTAGGAAACAGAAGCTCCCCGCAAAGGTGAGGGGTTCATGAAAAAGAGAACGAGCTGCTGAGATCTTGTGGTATTTGTATGTCTAACATGTCAACTCCAAGCAGCAAATGTAGTGGTTATACACTAGCTATTGTGAAGGCAGGGGCAGTCTTAAGGAAGCCTTTTTCTAACTTGTTTTTGTCCAACCTAAATCTTGTTGTCTGCTGGCAAATACTTGCTACACCCGAACTTTCATTCTGTTTTGTTCAGGGTATACATGTTGGCAAGGAGCTGTGGGACAGAGTTAGACTGGCCTGCTTGTAGTCCCAGGCTCCCTCAAAGCATTTTGGCAATGTAGGAGATTTATGGTCAAATCAAATGTGAGACATTCTCTGAATGCTGCAAGCCAGTAAAGCTAAAGGAGTAAACAGCTTGAGCCATTTGGGCAGAAAAAGAAAAATCTGGAAGAGAGGGAAGAGGAAGCTAGGGAGGAGGAAGAGAGAAGACCACTTTTTGGAGCTGTGGTTTGCCTTACACTCTGCTTGGAGTTACACACCTCAGGGCTGGCTCTCGATTTCTCCAAAGTGCCATGCGTCTCTCTGAAAGCCCTGATGGTGGTGCTCAGAGCTGTGGAAACTACTTTATCTATTGCTCTGAGAAAGTCACATTCCATCCTTTAGGAGCTTTGCTCAGGACACCAACCCTATTCTAAAACAATCTTTCAGGCTCTCTTTTGTTTGTTTTGGAAAGATAATGAAGCCATCTTCTCAAATAGTGGTTGCCTCCTTTTGGGAATTGCTACACTGTTGTTGCTTTTAAGCTTTTCCAAGAATTGCTTTGAAAATATATGGAATGATAAAAAAATGTGAAGTAAATGACATTTTGTAGGTGATTTTTCTCAACATACTCTCCAAAATCAATATAGATATATATTCTGTGGTGTCTCACAGATGGGCTTGAAAATCAGTGCCCCAGGAATCCAGAACCTTTCAGAAAGACTCTGGTTTTAGGGAGCCATCTTTGAAGTCATCCTCACACTGATGGCACTGAGGAGAAACTGGGGTTTCCAGGAGTGGAGAACAGCTAGTCTGTGGCCATAGAAGGTCCACATAATCATTTGGTTTGACTCGGCCAAGGCAACTGAGGTGGAATTTGAAATTCATCAAATCTATAGCAGGCTAATTTTTAAGTTGATCATTTTATATGGACCATGAGTGACATTATAAATATCCAAATGGCCCTTGGCAGAAAAAAGATTTCCCACCTCCGCTAAGGCCTCCCCAGCAACTACAATTTAACGAAGTCCTCCATGGGTGCCAGTTCGAGTCCTGGATGCTCCACTTCTGATCCAGCTCTCTGCTATGGCCTGGAAAAGCAGTAGAAGATGGCTCAGGTCCTTGGGCCCCTGTACCCATGTGGGAGACCTGGAGGAAGCTCCTGGCTCCTGGCTTTGAATCAGTTCATGTCCAGCCGCCTTGGCCATCTGGGGAGTGAACCAGCTGATGGAAGACCTCTCTCTCTCTCTCTGCCTCTGCCTCTCTCTAACTCTGCCTTTCAAATAAAATAAATAAATAAATAAAAAGAGGAAGTCCTCCAACTTTTTCCAGAGTGCCAGCGCTTAAATGCCTATATTATGGAACAAATTGTTCCTCCTTGACCTCCTCACCTGCTTCCCCAGCACCTCAGACTGTGACTGCCTGTGGAGCTAGGGCTTTTAAGAAGTAATTAAATGGCTGGAGCCATGGCACAGTAGGTTAATCCTCCGCCTGTGGTGCCAGCATCCTTTATGGGTGCTGGTTCTAGTCCTGGCTTCTCCTTTCCCAATCCAGCTCTCTGTTATGGCCTGGGAAAGCAGTGGAAGATGGTCCAAGTCCTTGGGCCCCTGCACCCACGTGGGAGACCCGGAAGAAGCTCCTGGCTCCTGGTTTCAGATTGGCGCAGCTCCAGCCGTTGCGGCCATTTGGGGAGTAAACCAGCGGAAGGAAGACCTTTCTGTCTGTCTCTTCCTCTCACTGTAACTCTACCTCTCAAATAAATAAATAAAATATTTAAAAAATTTTAAAAAAGAAGTAATTAAGGTGGGACCAGCACTGTGACATAGAGGTTAAAGCCACCACTTGCAGTGCCGGCATCCCATATGTGAGCTGGTTGGAGTCCCACTTCTGATCCAGCTTCCTGCTAATGTGCCTGGGAAAGCAGCGGAAAGTGGCCCAAGTCCTTGAGCACCAACACCCATGTGGGAAACCCAGAAAAAGTTCCAGGCTCCTGGCTTCAGATCCCATTTGGGGAATGAACCAGCAGAACGAAGACCTCTCTGTGTTTCTGTAACTCTGTTTTTCAAATGAATAAACAAATCTTTATTAAAAAAAAAAAGAGATCATTAAAGTTAAATGAGGTCAGATAGGCGAGCATATTCTAATATGAATGGTGTCTTTATAAGAAGTGGAAGAGACAAAAAGATGCCTGCAACACAGAGCAAAGACCTTATAAGAATCCACTAAGAAGGCAGCCGTGTGTAAGCCAAGCAGAGAGGTCTCAGGAGAAACCAGACATGCTGACACCTTGGTCTTGGAAGTCCTGTCTCCAGAACTGTGAAAATAACCTGTCTATTGTTTCAGTTACCCTGTCTGCGGCATTTTGTTAGGACAGCCCTTGCAAACCACGATAGCCTCCCATTGGAAATAATGGTGTGGCACTGTTGCCCCTGTATCTCTAACAAGGACACAAGTGGGCAGTTCCTCCTCACAGCTCCTGACAGACATGGAAACCAGATGTGTCCCCTACCTCCCCATGGCAAGAGTGTCTCTTCCTAAACAATGTTAGATGACTCAGGGGCAAGGACTGTAGTAAGGGAGAAGAGATTATCTTTAAAAGGTATCCAGGGGGCCAGGCTGGGGCTGGACTAGGCTGAAGCCAGCAGCCTAGAGCTTCTTCCGGTCTCCCACGTGGGTACAGGGGCCCAAGCACTTGGGCCATCCTTTACTGCTTTTCAAGCACATAAGCAAGTGGAGCAATTGGAAGTGGAGCTGCAGAGTCTTAAACTGGTGCCCATACAGAGTGCCAGCATCACAGGTGACATGAGAATAGGCTACACAATGTTACCAATCCCCATCCCTTTGATGTTTTTTATTTTTTTATTTTTATCATGAGTAGGCTAGAAGGAAACTTTGGAAACACCTAGAGCTGGTCCTTCTAGTCTGGTAAATGGGCAACACTCCCTCCACATTCTGCCTTGCCTTGCTGGAATTCTGTCTCTTCAGCAGGGTCAAGGCATCCCAGGGACACAGTGCGGGTGGTGGTGGCTGAACATAGGAAAGCACTCCTACCCCCACTGTGAGCTCAGTAATGCAAGGCACCCATAGCCCAGGGCTTGAATGACATTTTCAGTAAGAAAAAGGCACCCAAAGCGGGCCTTCAGGACACTGGGAATTCCTTTCACACTCAGACCTTGATCTAAATATCAACCTAGGAAGACACTAGGAGAATAGGGCCTTAAGAAAATTATGCTCTAGAATGTTAAAAGGATTGTCTTAATTATGAGCTGAGTCTCTGACCTTGGGACTGCCAGCTGGATCCCTAGAACTCTTAAATGATGAAACTCAAACATGGCATGAAATTGGCATCATTTTTCATAATCTAAGATTATAAAGCCAAACTTCTGTTGTGCTCCTATAATGGCCTAAAGGATTAAACTCCCCTCCCCTCCTCTCTTCCTGTAGTTTTCTTTGGGAAAAAGAGAAAGAGGGAGAGAGAAGGAGAAAGGTCTCCTGTCTCTCAGCCTGGAACAGTGATACTTAAAAGTCTGCTGAATGTAGGTTGGCAGTCTCTAGTGGGGTTCTCACTTGGGATACACCAGCCAGGCCCACAGTCACCCTTGGGACCTGCCTTGCTGCTGCCTGAACATACATTTATTTCAGAGACAGTCGCGGGTATCTGGCTATTGACGAGGTGTTGGCCTAAGGCCCTTGTTAGGTAAAAGACTAGGTTCAATTTCAATCTAAAACCTAAAGAGACATACTTGATAAATAACAGTCTCATGCATGAGAATTTGATTCAACTGTAACTGGACATTGGGTTTAAAGAAATTTCTGGTTTAACAGGTTTCCAATGAGATAACAATGGATAATGAGTGCTTGTTATAGCCCTTAAGGTGAATTTTGCAATCTCTGGCTTATGTCACTGATTCCAGCTATAATTTTCATAAACAGGAGTAGAATTCCATATAAATGTAATTTTGACTTTAGTTCAGATAAAGGTATAAAAAATGTCAGCATCTTAAGTCATCTAGGTGTAACTGCTAAACGTAAGCTGGGTAAGGGTAAATTAGATAAATGTGTCTAAAAGTAAACTTAAGTGCTCTTAGCACCCTAAATTCTGTGCAAAAGCTTTGGGTTTGTTAACAAATATGTTTTCATTTTTCATATGAAAAATAATTCAAGACTACTTGAAAGTAACTAATGTTAAAATGTGAAAATATCTTGATTTAGAGATTTTTAAAGGATTGGTTCAGTGTAAATTAAGGGAATTAGCAGATGGAAAAAGGTCACAAGTATAAAAAATGTGTTCTTAGTAAGGAAGATTAAGAATGAAGAAAGGACATTTTTGAATGAAGAAAAGACATGATTTGTAAGAATTACTTTAACATAATGCCTAGTTTACTATAGAGGGTGTGAGGAAGTCACAGAAAGTTATGAAAGAAATTTTTGGAAACAAAAACTATTAATCTATTTTTTTTGACATAGAATCTGATCCTCTGTTAAAGCAATGAGGTTTTTGCAATATGTACGTTAGTGAATATTTTGAAATTGTCTTAAAATTCTGTTTCAAAACAGCAGCATCTCCTTTTCATAGTTTTTAATTGGTGGCTCTGTCAGTTTCCTAGCCCACTACAGTAAGCTCTCTTCTCTTCCATAGTTCTGACTTCATTGAAAGTGTTTCAGGTTCTGGGATGATTCTATGTGCTAACTGTTAAGTTCAGGTTTTAATTTCTCATTTTGGTGACAGACCAAAAAGACGTAGATTTTGAATTCTGTCGAATCTATTGTGTTCTCTACTGTCTCTGTTAAGTTTGATTGTTTAAAAACAGCTGAGTCTTTATTAAAAGAATTATGTTTTATTTGAATATATGCTTATTTTAAACCATTTGGGTGATCACTTTATAGCCATGATCAAACCTGGTCCATAATATGTCATGATGTTAAGGGATCCTATTTCTACCAGATATATTAAACCTTCTTGGCATCTTTGAAAGGCATTCAAAAAATCATATTAAAGGTACTGTCAAGATGTGAAGTGGTGCTAAATTTTAAGTTATGATCATGAAAATTGCTACTGATACAAATGTCCTAAAGTTACAAAAGTCTAATTATCATGTTGTGTTGTTATCAGACATGATGGTTATCTTAATGAGAAAGGCTCAGAGTCCTAAAAGGGATAAATGTTCTATAAAATCCTACAGGTGCTTTAAAAAATAGTGTGGAGTAAGCAAATGCCCCTTCTTGTTGGTTAATAGGTTTATAGTTTTAAACATGGCTATTTAAAGTCTTTTGTCACCCATGGTTTTGTATTCCTCAAACATTAAATATCAGATTTACTCCTCATGGAAGATAGACCATTGTTGGTTCTGAGTTTAAATGTGTCCTCTTTTAGGTTCCAAAGGACTTCTTTTTCCCTGACCTCTGTTGTGTTCAGTACTTTGGGATAGTTCTGTAAGCACATAAAACAATAATGGAATACAGCTCCAATTGAGACAAAGTATGGTTAATTCAGGTTACTAAGAGCAGGAAGTAATTCTAATCAATTAGTAATTTTAAAAAAGTTAAAGATTTTAAGAAGCTGTTACTGAAATTGCTTTATTGTTCTATCCTATAATGTATGTGTTACATATGTGTACATATTGTATGTCTATGTGAAAAAATTTATTAAGAACTCTGTTTTAATTGGACTATAGATAAAATATTGCTCATATAAATTTAAACTGCTAAATTAACCCAAAATACATTTGGGTTCATGTGACCTAGATAAATTTCTATATCAGACGTTTTAAATTTGTTGGTAGAAAGAAATTACTGTGTCTCATTGACATATTTGTGCTTGGGTTTGCTGGTCAAGCAAGTTACACTTGTGTTAGATATTTAAGAAATGCTGCCAAATGCACATATTCTTGTCTTAAAATTTATAAAAGGCATTCGACCTTTTGGTAAGTGTTTTCCTAAGTTGATTTATTTGACAGTTAAAATTGTTTTCTAGGCCAGCGTCGCAGCTCACTTGGCTAATCCTCCACCTGCTGCGACAGCACCCTGGGTTCTAGTCCCTGTTGGGGCTCCGGATTCTGTCCCGGTTGCTCCTCTTCCAGTCCAGCTCTCTGCTGTGGCCCGGGAAGGCAGTGGAGGGTGGCCCAAGTGCTTAGGCCCTGCACCCGCATGAGAGACCAGGGGGAAGCGCCTGGCTCCTGGCTTCGGATAGGTGCAGCATGCCGGTTGTAGCAGCCATTTGGGGGGTGAACCAACGGAAGGAAGACCTGTCTCTCTCACTGTCTAAACTCTGTCAAGTAAATAATAATAATAATAATAATAAAGCCAGGCTTCCCAGGTCATTTACTGTCAATAACTTAACATCAATTGAAAACTTAGCAATTTTTTTTTTGACAGGCAGAGTTAGACAGTGAGAGAGAGAGACAGAGAGAAAGGTCTTCCTTCCGTTGGTTCACCCCTCAAATGGCTGCTATGGCTGGCGCGCTGCGCCGATCCGAAGCCAGGAGCCAGGCACTTCCCCCTGGTCTCCCATGTGGGTGCAGGACCCAAGCACTTGGGCCATCCTCCACTGCCTTCCCGGGCCACAACATTGAGCTGGACTGGAAGAGGAGCAACCGGGACTAGAACCCGGCGCCCATATGGGATGCCAGCGCCGCAGGCGGAGGATTAACCAAGTGAGCCAGGGCGCCAGCCCCAGAGCCTGAGTTGTTTCCTCGTTTCTCTATTCAAGATGGGAAACTGATTCTATTCTGAAGGACTCTCCATTGGGATGTACAGTGTGGTCCTTAGACCTTATACAAGGATGGCTTACATTTTTCTGCCCTTACCACACACTGGGGGCTGGTTAGTCTACACATGGTGGAAGCTTGGGAATCTACATATAGAAGACCAAATAGCATAGCCTAAAGGAGAGTTTAAGTTACAATTTCACAGCCAGATTTACTTGGCCATGGGCACAGGAAACAAGCGAAACCTCCCTATTTCAAACCAAACTAAGGGAGAGATTAAAAAGTTTTACTAATATCTCCAAAATTTATAGATAAAGTGGTCATCATGTTTGATCCTAAGGTAAGGACATAGCTCTCCTCAAGGGCATCTTCTCTCACAGGAAGAACGCTGTCTGAACACGCCTGTGGCCACCGATTTCTGAGGCCACCAAAGACTAGGGATGGGGTTGAGCACCTCTCTAGCTTGCATCCTCTTAAAGGCTTCCTCTGTGCTTTACTTTAACAGAGACAAGGAGGGAGAGGAGCAAGCTAGGCGGCAGGAGCAATGTAGGGACAGGTGGCAGCCAACTAATAGCTTTACAGTGATCTGTCATCAAGGAGACCCAACAAGCCAGCCCACCCCAAAGGACATTGGTTATCGATGTGGAAAGCGAGGAGGGCTTTGGCCTCTGAAGAGCCCTGTCAGCTCTGCCAGTCAAGAGCTGGGTCACTGGAAATGGAACTGCCCTGGGGTTGAAGGATGCCCAGGTCAGAACCACAGACCTTGTTGGCTCTAAGCTGAAAAGCCCTGCACCCTTCCCAGCCTCCAAAGTAACTACTGCTGTTGAGGAGATGGTGTAGGGTCAGTAACACAGCAAGTAGAATTGTAAATTTCCATTTAGACATGCCACCTACTGTCTATTCAGGCCAGCTTTCCTCCAAAGCCAGTTAGGTAATGGAAGTCAACAGAGTGCCTTCCCTAAGGAGGGTCGCACCTCCCTTATGATGCCTCTTCTGGTATATATCAAGGATCATACTCTGTTGTGCTTGTTACCCACTCTGTTCTCACAGTTACAGGTTTGATCCCCTTGCATTCATCACACTCAGGTTAAGCCAGCTCCACACCTGGTTGTCTAACCTGGATCCTGGGGAGCCACTGAAGCTCTGCTTGTTTAAGGATCCCCAACAAGTGACCACAAGAGCCATCCCCTCTGGGAAGTCCATGCGACTCAACACACCGACACCCTGCCCTGACCACACACTGGAGGCTGGTTAGTCTACACATGGTGGAAGCTTGAGGAATCTACAGCCTTCACTCCAGTGAACCTGGGGACCAAATTGTTAATGCATTGCGAAAACCTGGAAAACTTAACAAGGGACATCTGAGAATTAGAGTAATTAGGGTCACGGTGTCACTCTATTCTGTAGGGGCTGATAATGATGTTGATTTTACTGCTGTCTCTAGGTTTAGCTGAGGTCACCCAAAAGGACTGGAGCTGGCCGCAGAGAGTTGCTTTAGCCATGCTCTACACACGAGTAGTAAGTCTATTAGGAAAAAACCTTTTGTTTCTCTAAGTTCCAGAGTGCATGGTCCAGTTACTCTCCAAGGCACACGGGTTTTTGAGTTACTCTCCCACGATCTGATAAATCCTACCGCTTCAGCCACGTGGTCGCAGGGTCAACAGTCCATTGGCCTCACTTTCGATGGGTGTGCACTCCTAGATTTTGCCAAAGATAACAGCCGGCTGCTGCTCCTGCTGAGACACACTAATTACCGCCTGGCTGACATCTACTTCTGTGGCCGGCCCACCACCACTCAGCCCTAGAAATGGACCCAGTACTACACATCTGGATGGGTTCGCGAGTTCCAGGTTGTTAAGGTATCTGGCAGGTTTCAGTGTTGGGCCGCTGGTTCTGTTATTGATAGGCTGGTTACTTGTTTGATTAACCCGCCGATTGCCAAAGTAAAGCTCCAACTACTCACTGAGTACCGGCTACTAGAGGACTAGCCCCTAGAAGATGAAACTTCTAGAGGATTCTAAAAGCGCCCCAGAGGAGGGAATGTTACAGACTCCCTCCTGCTTGTTCGGGAGGGACAATAATAAACTGTGCCTTTCCTCCGGAAGTCGTGAGTGCTATTTGCAATACAACAGCACACAGGTTCCAGACCAAGGTCATACACAGTGTTTAGGTTGCAGGGCTGTCCTAAGAGCAGTGGACCCAGAGCCAGGGAGGGTCTCTCCTCGTCCTTCTATCTTCTGGGTCTCGTTCTTCTGTCAAATGACCACAATAAAGCCCAGGGCTCTTTAATTCAGCAACTGAATTGCCCCTTTGAACTAAGCCGTTGTATTAGTTCCAGCATTTCTTAGCGACTCTTCGGTGTGTGTTTAGTCCCGGGCTGAGGTATGTGCACCCCACTCAGTGTTTGTAGTCTCATCCTCCAGAAACTTCCGGGCTGCTGTGGGAACAAGGGTAACACCCCTGAAGTGAGAACAAAGGGGTACAAAAGAGCGGATGAACCAGGACTTGAAAGCGTACTCCAAAACCAAATCAGTCCTCCTGGCCAAAAGCACGTGAGGAGGGCCGCACCTCCCGCCCGGCTCCCGCCACGCCCTCGCTCCGCCCCGCTGCGGCGTCTTTACGAAGCTGAGCCGCCGGCTGCGGCCGGCTGGCGCTCACATGACCCGGCGCCCGGGGCTCGCTCCCGGAAGTGGCCCTACCTCGGCGGCCGGCGCGGGGGCTCCGGGTGCCCGCGGGCCGGGCAGGCCGGGCCAACCCGCAGCCGGCGCCGGGATGGTGCAGCTGTACAACCTGCACCCGTTCGGGTCGCAGCAGGTGGTGCCCTGCAAGCTGGAGCCCGAGCGGTTCTGCGGCGGGGGGCGCGACGCGCTGTTCGTGGCGGCGGGCTGCAAGGTGGAGGCGTTCGCCGTGGCAGGCCAGGAGCTGTGCCAGCCGAGGTGCGCCTTCTCAACGCTGGGCCGGGTGCTGCGCCTGGCCTACAGCGAGGCAGGTGAGTCGCGGCGGGGCCGGGGGGCTGGGGAGAGGGCGCCTCCCAAGCGCGTCGAGCGTCCGGGGCGGCAGCTCTGGGTGGGGAAGGGACGTGATCCTTCCCGGAACTTGCCGGGGTGGTGTCGGCGAGTCTGGTGGTTGATGTGGCCAAAGGTGCTCCGCGCTGTGTGGTTGTTGTGGCAACCGTCAAAGTGAGCCAGCTTCGGAGGGGTGGGAGGGGCGGGGACACTTGACTGCCTCTCTGCATCTGGTGGCCGCGCCGGAAAAGCCCGTGGCTGGGTCCCATGCATCCCCCACGCACACAAACCCGTCAGTGCAGAGAATTTCAAACACATACGAGAGTAGGCATAGAGAGAATAACATCCGACGTCTCCAGGTATTCCCAGCTCCAACAGTTACCCCAGCTCGGGGCCAGATCTTTCGCATCTATTCCAATCCTGTCCGTTGGTGAAACTCACCTTGTGTGCTGATTTTTAAGTGTGTGTAAATGGAACGTGGTCCTAGATTGCCCGCTCTGCTGTCTTAAAGAGCTGTGGGAGCATCGATTACACTTTTCCACCAGAAATGTGGAGCGAAACCAAGGGGGTAATATGTGGGTACATCCCCCGTTTGGGAGAATGCCTTTTCAGATTACCAAAGGATTCTCTCTAGGATTCTTTCAGCCGCCTAATACGTTTAAACTTTGATTCCTTCCGTTCAAGAGAGGTGGAAAGTTCAGTGTTTATGGTGCAAAATCCCCTGGCTGGGTACTAATGAAGTGGAGAGAGCCAGCCTGGAGAATTGGAGAGCTCTCCATAATCCCTGCTCAGCAGTTAGTTCTGTGTGAATGCTGAATCTCTGTTTTAAAGTAAGTTGATTTATTAGATCAGTGATTTCTAGATAAAAACTATGGGGTTACCATATATAATATCTAACTGTTCATTTTGTCAAGATGTATGTGTGTGTGTATGTGTGTATAATATATTAAGATGCATATTTTAAAATGAAACGCCCTACTTGTGTTTATGGTCATCATTATTTATAAAATAAAAAAATACCTAGCACCAAACATTGGATCCTTTGAATATTGTGACCAGCTTGCCATGCTGTCATTTTTTTTTTTTTCCTTGTTTTGACTGATAACGTCAACCGAAGCCTGCACTGGGCCACAGGGCTATTTGAAAATCACTCATGAGCTCTGTAAGTTACCTTTCAGATTTGGGTAGTTCTTATGAAATCTATTCTTGTTGAACCTTTGATAGTGTTGGTAGTTTCCCTTTTCACCTGCAAGAGTTCTGCGGTGTGACAAGCTCACCAGTTCCAACTTTAGCATGTGTGTAAAAGAGGCCCACAGGCAGATACATGAACCCATAGCGCATCTGCATGATTTGCTCCATTCTTCCAAATGGTCCCTTATTCTATAATTTGAAGTAGCAGGCATTATGTAAAACCTCTAGCTTTCTTGTCTCTCTGTGGTGTTTTCTAGGATCTTTGGATGCCCACTATATATGCATAAGAATTACCTGAGGAGCTCCCAAAAAGTCAGATGCCTAGGCCACTCCTCAGAGATGCGGTGTTTGTTTCTCTGGGGTGAGATCAGCCTTGGGGTGAGTCTAATGTGCAGCCGCTGACTTTGAGCCCCACTGGCCACAGGAAGCCGTGAGCGGCGTGACCAACTCATGAATGAGGCATTAGAGAACAAAGAGGTTTTTATAATGTATTTGGCTGCCTTAAAGAAAGATCAGGAGTCATGGAGGATGTCATTAGCATCATAGGTCATATAGCTCAGGGATAACTTTCAGTGCACAGCTTGAATTTCAGCCCCTGGGTTCAGATCCTATTAACTGACGCATAACTGAACATCAACAGGGCTGGCTCCTGGCTCTGCAAACATCCAGATAACTTGCCTTCCACTTCTCTGCCTTTTCCTGTTGGCTCCTTTCTCCTGATCACAGTAACAAGGACATGGGATTCCTGCTGTCAGTGCCCAGTGGTCATCCTCTGTAGCAAATCTCCCCATGTCAAAACTGGAAAGAATATTACAACAGTCATTTGTATTGACTGTAAATGCTTTCAGGTCTCTTACCCAAGCAGAAAACATTTTGAAGTTTGTTTTCTTTTTAAAAAAATCTCTATATTAGCTAAAAGCTAATCTTTTATAAAATTGGGGGCATTAGAGAGAAAACAGGTAACGTTTTTGAATAGATTGTCAGTAAGGGATGTGTATGTGAAGGGAAGAACCAGGTGACTGAGAACTCATTGCTCCTGAGGAAGACCTTATGGCCAAGATCAAGTGTGCGCAGCTCTGGTGGTGGACATCTGTTTAGTAGGGCGCTTGGTTGGTGGGGCAGATGGTCAAACATGACCACATGGTTCTTTTTGCCTGTCTTGAGCACAAATGTTATTAAACCATTACTAGCCCCTCTGCCCCCCTCCCAAGCCCTACTTTCCCTCAACTTTTTTTTAAAGGTTTATTTTATTTATATGACAATTATATATTAGAGACGATTATATAATTAGAGAGAATCTTCCATCCACTGGTTTATTCCCCAAATTGCTACAATGGCTGGGGCTGGACCAGGCTGAAGCCAGGAGCCAGGAGCTTCATTTGGGTCTCCCACATGGATACAGAAGCCCAAGGACTTGAGCCTTGAACCAGCGCCCATATAGGATGCCAGCATTGCAGGTGACTCCTTAATCCATTGCACCACAGCACTGGCCCCCTCGCAGCTTTTATGAAATCATAAGATATATTTTGATGCTTTGTATATTCTATCTGCCAGTGATGTCAATTTTATCATAAGAGTGGAATGTTTTGGGGCCAGCGCTGTGACGTAGTGGATAAAGTTGCTGCCTACAGTGCCAGCATCCCATATGGGCATCAGTTTGAGTCCTGGCTGCTCCACTACCGATCCAGCTCTCTGCTATGTCCTGGGAAAGCAGTAGAAGATGGCCTAAGTCCTTGGGTCCCTGCAGCATCGTGGAAGACCCGGAAGAAGCTTCTGGCTCCTGGCTTCGGATCGGCTCAGCTGTGGCCATTTGGGGAGTGAACTAGCAGATGGAAGACCCGCCACCCCCAACTCTTTCTCTGTCTGCCTCTGCCTCTCTGTAGCTCTGCCTTTCAAATAAATAAATAAATCTTTTTTTAAAAAGTGAAAGTTTATTTAAAAAATCAATAACTCTCAACCTCAGAGTCAAAATGATTCTGATTTTTTACAAATACTTATATGAGAGAGGGAGAGACAGAGATCTTTCATCTGCTGGTTTGCTCCCCAAGTAACTGCAATTACAGGTGCTGGACCATGCTGAGGCCAGGAGCCAGGAACTCCATCCTGGTCTCCCAAGTGGGTGGCAGAGCCCAAATATTTGAGCCACCTTCCTCTGCCTTCCCAGGCACATTAGCAGGGAAGCTGGACCAGAAATGGAGCGGCCGGGACTTGAACAAGCATTCCAGTATGGGATGTTGGCATCCCCAAGTGGGAGTTTAGCCTCCTATGCCACAATGTCAATGCCTAATGATTTAAAAAAAATATTTATTTATTTGAAAGAGTTGAACAGAGAGAGAAGGGGAGAGAGGGAGGAAGGGAGAGAAATAGAGAAAGAGAGAGAGAGAGAGAGTGAGCTCTTCCGTCCATGGGTTCACTCCCCCAATTGGCCGCAACGGCTGGAACGTGCTGATCAGGAGCCAGGAGCCTCCTCCGGGTCTCCCACGTGGGTGCAGGGGCCCAAGGACTTGGGCCATCTTCTGTTTTCCCAGGCCATAGAACAGAGCTGGATTGGAAGTGGAGCAGCCAGGACTTGAACTGGCACCCATGTGGGATGCCGGCACTGCAGGTGGTGGCTTTACCCACTATGCCACAGTGCCGGCCCCACTTAATGATTTTTTTAATTAATGAAGACAGAAGCTATTGTAAGAAATAAAATAAAGCACTAGACACAAAATATTTTAAAATTTTTGGTTCTGTGGCTGGCAGTGGCACAGAGTTAAATGACACCAGTGTCCCATATCAGACCGCTGGTTCAAGTCCTGGCTGCTCCACTTTGATCCAGCTCCCTTCTAATGTGCGTGGGAAAAAGCAGAGGAAGACATTCTACTGGGGCCCTTGCCACCCATGTGAGAGGTCAGGGTAGAGTTCCTGGCTGCAGGCGTTTGCTTGGCCCAGACTTGGCCAAGCAATAAAAATTTATTTTCTTTTTCTTATAAAAGATTATAAACTCTACAGAATCCTGTAGATTTATGTCCCCTCTCCAGCCGTTTGAGAGAGCATTATGGGAGAATAAGTGTTGGCTCTGGAACTAGCCAGATCCAGATGGATCCAGATGGTAAGTTCCAGCTCCGTCGTTTCGGCTCTGTTGGCTCTGTGCTATAGGCAAGTTACTTAGTCTTAGATTTCTGACCCACAACATGGGAGGGGAGGGAGATCCAGATCCTGAAAGGCTGTTGTGAGGATTAGCTGCGGGAACTAAAGCTTTTGTCATAGCCTTGTCAGATAGACGTGCTTAGCAAATGCTAACTCATCACTTACTTAGTAAATAATCTGAAAATATGCAACGCAACATGAGCACCATCTATAATTTGCTGTTAACATTAGTTGATATATGGACTTTACCAGTTGTAATAGGCATATATTTATAGATACCTGAATTAAAAGATTTGATTGTAATGGAATATTCTTAGTTTTAAAATTCTTTTTTTTAAAGATTTATTTATTTGAAAAAATTACACGGAGAAGGAGAGGCAGAGAGGGTGGCGGGGGAGAGAGAGAAAAAAGTCTTCCATCTGCTGGTTCACTCCCCAGCCACAACACCGGAGCTGGGCAAATCTGAAGCCAGGAACTTTTTCCAGGTCTCCCATGCAGATGCAGGGGCCCAAGGACTTGGCCGTCTTCCACTGTTTTCCCAGGCCATAGCAGAGAGCTAGATTGGAAGTGGAGCAACCAGGACTTGAACTGGCGCCCATATGGGATGCCGGCAGTGTAGGCGGTGGCTTTACCTGCTGTGCCACAGTGCCAGCCGTTTTAAAATTCTTTAACCAACTTGAATATGATACCAAAAGTATAGACAACAAAAGAAGAACAGATAAATTGGACTTGGTGAAGATGAAAGATTTTTGTGAATCAAAGGAGAGTAGATTTCAGTAGATTGAAAAATCAATTCATGAAATGGGAAAAAATTTTGCCAATCATATATTATAAGGATTAATATCCAGATTATATTAAGAACTACTACAACTAAAAAAAACCACTTTGACTAAAAAATTGGCAAAGGACTTGAGTAGACTTTTTCCAAAGAAAATATGAAAATGGCTAAACACTCAGGCCAGAGGGGCTGAACTTCACTAATCATTAGGGAATTCAGATCAAAACCAGAATAAGGTATTGCCTCACACCCATGGGGATGATTATTGTAAAAAAAAAAAAAGGAGAGAGAGAGAAGTGTTGGAGAAGATGTGGAAAAATTGGAACCCTTGTGCATTGCTGCTAGGAATGTAAAATATTATAGTCATTATGGAAAGTTGTATGGTGGTTCCTCAAAACAATTAAATACAGAATTATCATACAATCTAGTAATTCCACTTCTGGGTAAATATGCACAATAACTGAAAACAAGGACTTGATATTTATGTTTCAGTGTTCATAGCAACAAGAACCAAAAGATGGAAGAGTCCAAAGGCTTTCTACAGGTGCACCGATAAATAAAATGTATATACATAAACTAGGTTGTTGCCCAGCCATCAGAAGGAATGAAATTCTGACACATGCTGCAGCTTGGGTGAACCTTGAAGACATTCTGCTAAGTGAAATAAACCAGTCACGAAAGGACAAATGCTGTATGGCTCAACTTAAGTGAGGCACCAAAAGTAGTCATCTCCATCTTTGATAGAAAATCGAAAGTAGAGTGTTGGTTGCCAAGGCCTGGGAAGAGGAAGAAATGAAGAGATATGTTTAATGAATACAGAGTTTTTATAAAGATGCAAAAGTTCTGGAGATGGATGATAGTGGTGGCTGCACAGCCATGTGAATGGAATCAATGCCACTGAGCCACAGGCCTGGAAACAGTGAAAGTAGTAAATTTTATGTTGTATGTCTTTTTTTTTTTTTAAAAGAGTTATTTATTCATTTGAAGTTAGAATTACAGAGAAAGAGAGAAATCTTGTCTCCACTGGTTCACTCCCCAAATGACCACAACAGCTAGGGCTGAGCCATGCTGAAGCCGAGAGCCAGGAGCCTCACCTGGATCTCCCACATGGGTGGCAGGGGCCCAAACACTTGGCCATCTTCTTCCGCTTTTCCCAGGCCATTAGTAGGGAGGTGGATAAGAAATGAAGCAGCTGGAACTTGAACCAGAGCCCACAAGGGATACCAGCATCGCAGGAGGTGGCCTTAACTGCTATGCCACAATATCAGCCTGCATGTTGTATATCTGTGACCACAATAAAAAGAATTTAAAAAATCATTTACTGAGGAAATTTTAGGAAGATGGGGGCCTCAAAACATTTTTTTCTCCCACATTTTAATTTATATTTGAAAGGCAGAGAGCCAGAGAGGAAGTAGGGGAAAGAGATTTCCCACCTCTGGTTCACTTCCCAAAAGCCCACGACAGCTGGGGCTGGACCAGGTGGAAGCCGGGAGCTGGGAACTCAATCTCAGTGTCTAGGTGGATGGCAGGGACCCACGTACTTGAGCCAATACCACTGCCTTCCAGGGTGTGCGTTAACAGGAAGCTGGAATCCAGGTCAGAGCTGGGACTGGAACCCAAGTACTCTGGTAGGGAAGGTAGGTGTCCCAAGCGACAGCTTAACTGCTTTACCAAACATTCACTGCTCAAAGCATTCTGTGGACCCTAGCTCCATCCTACCTATGGAGCAAAATGAGCAAACTGATGGCCCCTGTAAATTATCTTGAGTATTTACGCATTCTGCCAAGGTCTCCAGAGGAAGAATAGGTTCAGACTCCATTCTGTGGCATCAAAAGGAACTGGCGTCAGGAGAAAGCTGCTCTCCTCTTGAAGGCTGCATCATTGTGGAGAAGAGGAGAGCATGGGCAGCTCAGTGCCTGTCTGGAGAAAGTGGATACGGCTGCCAGTTCGCTGCATTTGCATGGGAGAAGTCACTAAACAGCAGCATTTCGATTTCAGTTCATTGGCAAAGGGCTGATTTACTTGAGTATTGATAGAGTAAGTTATGCATTTGGAAGAACTGAAGTTACTGCGTCTACATACCCCACCCATAAAATTCTAAAGATTAAAAATTTAAATAAGGGACTGGTGCTGTGGCATAGTAGGTTAAGCCTTCACCTGCAGCGCCAGCATTCAATATGGGTGCCTGTTTGAGTCCTGGCTGCTCCATTTCCATTCCGGCTCTCTGTTAATGGCCTTGGAAAGCAGTAGAAGATGGCCCAAGTGCTTGTGTCCCTGCACCCATGTGGGAGACTCAGAAGAAGCTTCTAGCTTTGGATTGACCCAGTTTCATCCATTGTGGCCATTTGGGGAATGAACCAGTGGATGAAAGACCTCTCTCTCCCTCTCTCTCTGTTTCGCTCACTCTTTCTCTCCCTCTCTCTGTAATTCTTTCAAATAAATAAAATAAATGTTTTAAAAAATAAAAGATGATGCTTAGGATACCTACATCCCATATTTGAGTGCTTGGTTCAAGTCCTGGCTCCACTTCCAGTTCCAGCTTCCTGCTATATGTATCCTGAGAGACAGCTGGTAACGCTGAAATACTGGGTCCCTGTAACCCATGTGGGAGATCCATATTGAGTTCTGGGCTCCTGGCTTCAGCCTTGACCAGTTCCAGCTGTTGTGGCCATTTGGGAGATGAACCAGCTGATGGAAGATCTCTGCCGCTTTGCTTTTCAAATAAGTAAAAAATAAAACAGTACACATTGTCTCCAATATTCTCACCTTTGGCAGTGTAGGCAATTAAAATAAACCTTCCAGTAAGTGAATATATAGGTATAGGCCTGTTTACCACAATGTGAAGCAGAGTGGCAAAAGACTGGAAATTCATGAATATATATCAGCAGGAGAGTTGTTGAATAAATTATAGCACTTGTATATGTAGAATATTTGACAAATATCAGAAAGGGTAGATTGATAACCATGTGCTGAGTTGGAGAGAGATTTATTGATAATTTTCTGAAGTTCAAGATTTTAAAATATATTTAGTGTGTTTATATTTTGGTTAAAAAATGCAATACTGGGCCAGCACTGTGGTGTAGCTGGTTAAGCCACCACCTGCAGTGCAGGCATCCCAAATGGGCACCAGTTCGAGACCTGGCTGCTCCACTTCTGATCCAGCTCTCTGCTATGGCCTGGGGAAGCAGTGGAAGATGACCCAAGTGCTTGGGCCCCTACACCCTCGTGGGAGACCTGGAAGAGGCTCCTGGCTCCTGGCTTCAGATTGGCGCAGCTCTGGCCATTGCAGCCAATTGGGGAGTGAACCAGAAGATAGAAGACCTCTCTCTCTCTGTCTCTCTGCTCTCCTTCTCTCTCTGTGTAACTTTGCCTTTCAAATAAATAAATCTTTTTTAAAAATGCAGTACCACACGGTGATCAATGTTTACAGCTTGTATGAAAAAAGCAGGCCGGCGCCTTGGCTCACTAGGCTAATCCTCCGCCTTGCGGCGCCGGCACACCGGGTTCTAGTCCCGGTTGGGGTGCTGGATTCTGTCCCGGTTGCCCCTCTTCCAGGCCAGCTCTCTGCTATGGCCCGGGAGTTGCAGTGGAGGATGGCCCAAGTGCTTGGGCCCTGCACCTGCATGGGAGACCAGGAGGAGCACCTTGCTCCTGGCTTTGGATCAGCACGATGCGCCGGCCGGCGGCGGCGGCCATTGGAGGGTGAACCAATGGCAAAAAAGGAAGACCTTTCTCTCTCTCTCTCTCTCTCTCTCTCTCTCTCTCACTGTCCACTCTGCCTGTCAAAAAAAAAAAAAAAAAAAAAAGTATTGAAGGGCACACACTACGCTGCATGTTAACATGGGCTTCCCAGGAATAGTACTAAGGGGGAGATCATTATCATTACACTTTTTCATTTTCTGAATCTTTACTATTTTACTGTTTTGACTTCTTACAACAAATACGTGCTTTTTCTTGTTTTTCAGAGTTGTGACTTGTGGGAAGTGTAGAGGTTGAAGTGCAAATTAGGTCACAGTAATACTGTATCAGGAGAGCTTTGTTAGGCTTATAGATTTCTAAGTAAACAGAATTAAAATAGGGAATAAAATATAGAATTTTAGTATATTGGATGAATAATTGATAGGTTAAGGTTAAAATGGGAAGAACTTCTATTTCAGAACCTCAGTGCCTCATGTCAGCTAAAAACAGATCTAAGATTTCATTACTTAGGGTTTTGTTCTACTCAGTCTTGAATCCAACCATTCATGGTAGGATTCACTGATAGTTTCATTTCATGCCAGCAAAGTAAGTGGTGGTGTTTTAATTACAAGTTCTCACTGTAATCTTATTTCCTTTTTAGGAGACTATTTGGTAGCAATTGAAGAGAAAAACAAAGATACATTTCTGCGTGCTTATGTGAACTGGAGAAGCAAAAGGACTGAAAACTCTCGTGTGTGTATCCGGATGCTTGGGCACCATGTGGAGATGCCTGTCAGCGAGAGCTTCCGGGACCAGATGTCCATAGTTGAAATGCCGCTCTCTGAGGCCCCCTTGTGCATTTCCTGCTGCCCCGTGAAAGGAGACCTTCTTGTTGGCTGTGCAAATAAGTTAGTCTTATTTAGTTTGAAGTATCAGACCGTGAATGAGGAATTCTCAATATTGGACTTTGAGCGTTCTTTAATTGTGCACATAGATAGGATCACTCCTGTTGAAATTTCTTTTTGTGTTGGCTATATCGCTGTCATGTCAGACTTAGAAGTCTTAATCCTAAAACTGGAGTCAGGCACTAAAACTGGAGAGAGAGTTAACCACCATCCCCAGAAGCCCAAGAATGCACTGAGACAGACAGAAGAAGGTAAATGATGGATTTCATTTGCTTTCTTATTTGGGCATAGGGAAGACCTTCAGCTGAGGGCTCTAGTCTCAATGGTGCTGTGCAGCATTCTTTATGGGTTTAGTTATTCCTGGTCCCTTTATGACTTTGCTGTTCATATCTTGTTCTGAAGCCTGTACATGTATGTCTGTGTGTACTTGTTAGTAGAAGTAATGGAACAGCCACTGCCAGAAGAGGGACTTTTAGTCCTTGATCTTCTATTTATTAGTTCAGTAATCTTGGGTTAGTAACACCATCTGTTAGTTTCAATTTCCTTGCTTATAAATGGGAATTATAATATCTGGCCTGTTGAACTTTATCATTTGTTGTGAGGAATAAATGTTCAAGTGCTAAGGCCTCAGAAACCACAGTACCTCATAAATGTGTAGAACAAGTGAACACATAAATAAAATTTATTATATTTCTGTGTCACTAGTGAGACAACATTGTGCAGTCTTACTTTCCTTCAAGCAAGCAGTAGTACTTAAAAGTTGTTAAATTCTGAATATTTTATTTTTTAAGATACTAGTAATGAAACCTCACAGCTAGAGTCGGATGACTTTGTTATCTGCCAAAAGCCCATGGAGCTTCTTGGTGAACAAAGTGAACAGTCTGGAATATCTGTTACACTGGAGTCTACAGGATTATCTGATGAAAAAATAAAATATTCCCATGTTCAGCATCTGTTTTATAGGTACGAGAAAGCTTTTTATTCATCAGTATTTAATGTGTCCCCGCTTAAAGCACATGGAAATTAGATTTATCCCTCTCTCTTTTAAACCTGCAGACGTTTTGCACCTGATATTTCCTTCTATGTCTTAACGGATGACATTAAGTTGCATTCCCTTCAGCTGCTACCTATTTACCAAACGGGTGAGTACGGCAGTGCTGCAGGACAGGAGATGAAGAGCTCTGGGCTGGGAGGGGGACCAGTGTGGATAGTAGATTTGATTCTTCTACTGTGTCTGCTTAAGTTGCTGGACACATTTCTTAGCAAACACCATGAGCCCCAAAAGAGAAGTTATGTTTTCTAGGAGAAGTGAAAGCTTGGAGAGGATGTGACAGACAAAACTGATTTCCCTTTTTGAAATGGTCTCCAGGCTCAAAAAGGGAAATCAGAGCCCAGTGAGAGCTGAGGCTTATCTAAGTGCCAGCTGATTGTTTGACAAAACTTCTGATGACAGCCTTGTGATTAAGAGGGAGAATGTGGATGGAATGGAGACTCCTTTGGAGTATGGTTTACAACACTGCTGCATGTTACACTTACATGATTATTTAAAAAAATACTGATGCTGAAGCCCTGTAGGCTGCTGATTCCGACATCACTGGTCATTTGTGGGGCCTGAGCATATGTATTTTTTTTTAAAGCTCTCTAGGAGTCTAGTGTGCAATAGTTTGAGAATCACCAATTGCTATACACGTAGCTCTGGCCAGTTGAACACTTTTAGATGGCTTCTAGAAAAAATATAAATATTATTCTGATTAGATGCCTTTATAGCTTTCATTTTTATCCTTTCAGTAAACATTTATTGATTACTTACGGTGTTGAGAATCGCACTGAATACTGGGGAACCAGCAATGAGCAAAAGCAGGCAAAGTCCCTGCACTTATGGAGCTAACTGTCTTAATGGCAGTAGGCAGCCATTAATTGAATAATAGCCACACTTACACCAAAATGAACGCTATGTGAGAGCCTGTAACAAAATATCCTGACTTTGTCCTGCAGTCAGGGAAGGGCCCCTGAGAAGAGGACCTCCTGATGGGTGCATTGGGCTGGCTTGGGAGTAGGAGTTGGTACAGAGGAGAGGAGAGGCCATTCTTGGTGGAGGAGGCAGCCAGGCTGTATGGTGAGGGGAGGATTTTATGTTTGAGAACTGAGAAAAGCAAAACTGAGTGAGTAGAGCAAAGGAGGTGGGTGTAAGACATGGCTGGACACCAGACAGGACCAGTCACCCCGTAAGCTGTTCGTCCAGTTGCCCTTGGAATAAAACTCCAGTCCATTCCTGTGGTCTACATGGCCTTCACCCGAGCTCACCCCTGTTTCCTGTTCTCCATCTGGAGTGGCCTTCCTCTCTTTCTCAGACAGGCCAAATACACTGTGGTCTAAGACCCCTTATTTGCCTTTTATAGGCCTAGAAGTACTTCCCTCTTATGGTGCATGACTTGTGCATTTAGGGTCATTTAATTCACAACTCAAATGTAACCTTGAAGTGGGTGTTGTGGCATAGCAGCTTAAACCACCACTTGGGACATCTGCATCCCATATCATAGTGCCAGGGTCAGGCCTTGAATCCAGCTTCCTGCTTTTGCAGATGATGGCCCAAGTTCTTGGGTTCCTGCAGCCCAAATGGGAGACCTGGATGAAATTCCTGGGTCCTGGTTTCTGCCTGGCCTACCCTGGCTATGGAGGGTATTTGGGGAGTCAACCAGTGGATGGAAGGTCTCTCACTCGATCTCTCTCTTTCTCTGTCACTCTGCTTTTCCAATAAATAAATCTTTAATATATATATATAAATATATATAACCTCATCATGGAGGACTACCCTGATCTCTAATTTTTTTTTTTTTTTTTTTTTTTGACAGGCAGAGTGGACAGTGAGAGAGAGAGACAGAGAGAAAGGTCTTCCTTTGCCGTTGGTTCACCCTCCAATGGCCGCCGCGGCTGGCGCGCTGCGGTCAGCGCACCACGCTGATCCAAAGGCAGGAGCCAGGTGCTTCTCCTGGTCTCCCATGGGGTGCAGGGCCCAAGGACTTGGGTCATCCTCCACTGCACTCCCGGGCCATAGCAGAGAGCTGGCCTGGAAGAGGGGCAACCGGTACAGAATCCGGTGCCCCAACCGGGACTGGAACCCGGTGTGCTGGCGCTGCAAGGCGGAGGATTAGCCTGTTGAGCCGTGGCACCGGCTCCTGATCGCTAATTTAAAATATCTTCACACACTGTGGGATTCACTTGTTTATTCTCCATCCCAGTTCCCATCACTAGAATGAAGGCTTTGTGAAAGTAGTTGCCTCATCTTGTGCGCTATTTTATATATCCCTAGAAACAGACTTCCACTAGGTGCCTAATGATAGACAAATGAATAGATGGGTGTATTTGTATTTGAGCTGGCTATTATAGATGAATAGAAGTTTTAGAAGATGGAGATTTTTCATAAGATACTACACGGGGGAACCAGCATGTGCAAGGTATAAGGTAATCATGTGTGTTTGGAGATCAGTGAGCAATTATTTGTCTGGAGCACCCATGTGTGCAGGAAAGAAGATGGTTGACTTTGGGCCAGTTGTGGAGGGTACAGAATTGGATTTCTCATACTAATGAGTGTCCTTGAAAGAGGTCAATCAGAGGAGTATTTTTTATTTATTTTTAAATATTTATTTTATGTATTTGAAAGGCAGAGTTAAGAGGAGGGAGAGGAAGAAAGAAAGATCAAGAGCTCTTTATCTGCTGGTTCACGCTCCAAATAACTACAACAGCCAGGGCTGTGCCAGGTCAAAGCCAAGGAGGCCGGAGCTTCTTTGAGGTCCCGTGCGGGTTCAGGGGCCCAAGCACTTGAGCCATTTTCCATTGCTTTCCTGGCACATTTGCAGGGTGCTGGATTCAAAGTGAAGCACCTGGGTATTTATTATTTAAAGATTATTTTAGTTGAAAGGCAGAATTACAGGGAGGGAGAGGGGAGACATAGGGAGAGAGATTTTCCAGTGCTGGTTCATTCCCCAAATACCCTCAATGGCCAGGGTTGGGCCAGGCCAGAGCCAGGAGCCAGGAGTGTCATCCAGGTCACCTACTTGGGTGGCAGGGAACCATCTTCAGCTGCTTTCCCAGGCGCACTAGTGGGGAGCTGGACTGGAGGTAGAACAGCCAGGACTTGAACTGGTGCCCATGTGGGATGCAGGTGTTATAAGTGGTGACTCCCAAAGGAGTACTTGTTAAAAAAAATCGTGATAATTTAAACTTGCAGTCACCTATACAGAGAAACTAGTACAGTAAACTCCCTTCTAGCTGTTCACAGCTTCAGCAGTGTTGCTCGTGACTGTTCCTGAGCCGTGCCAGGTTACTTTGATATAAATCTCAGCGTTCATACCATTTTATCCATAAATATTTCAACACATATCTCTAAAAGAAAGAAATTGTTTTATTTAAACCAAAAACACCATTTCACATTTTCACAAAAATTCCTTGATTTCATCAAAATGTCTAATCAGTGTTCAGATTTCTCAGATTGTCTAAAAATTTTTTTTCTATAATTCATTTGTTTAAATCAGATTCCAAATAGTAAGGTTCATATATTGCCATTGGTTGTTATATCTTTTTTTTTTTTGAAGGTTTTTATGGCTCACACCAATTCTTTTTATTTACTTATTTATTTATTTATTTATTTATTTTTGACAAGCAGAGTGGACAGTGAGAGAGAGAGAGACAGAGAGAAAGGTCTTCCTTTTTCCATTGGTTCGCCCCCCAATGGCCGCTGCGGCCAGCACGCTGTGGCCAGCGCACTGTGCTGATCCGAAGGCAGGAGCCAGGTGCTTCTCCTGGTCTCCCATGGGGTGCAGGGCCCAAGCACTTGGGCCATCCTCCCCTGCACTCCCTGGCCACAGCAGAGAGCTGGCCTGGAAGAGGAGCGACTGGAACAGAATCCGGTGCCCCGACCGGGACTAGAACCCGGTGTGCCGGCGCCACAAGGCGGAGGATTAGCCTAGTGAGCCGCAGCGCGGGCCAATTGCTCTTTCTTTTGAGTTTCTTAACATACAAGGGAAAAAAAAAAAAAAGAAAAAATATACAAGGGGCTTCAAAAAGTTCATGGAGCAGTAGAATTAAAACAAGTTTATTTTGGTGCACAAAAACTTTGAAATCCTTGCATAGTTTTTTTTTTTTTTTTTTTTTTTTTTATAATATGTGTTTTGTCATGGACCTTTTGAAGACTCCTCAGGTAGGCTCTCCCTTCCTTTCTTTTTCTCTTTTCATTGCAGCATATTTTGCAAGAAATTGGATTTTAAAAAATTTTTCAAAGTTATTTGAGGCCGGCGCCGCGGCTCACTAGGCTAATCCTCTGCCTTGCTGCACTGGCACACCGGGTTCTAGTCCCGGTTGGGGCGCCGGATTCTGTCCCGGTTGCCCCTCTTCCAGGCCAGTTCTCTGCTGTGGCCAGGGAGTGCAGTGGAGGATGGCCCAAGTGCTTGGGCCCTGCACCCCATGGGAGACCAGGATAAGTACCTGGCTCCTGCCTTCGGATCAGCGCGGTGCGCCAGCCGCAGCGCCCAGCCGCGGCGGCCATTGGAGGATGAACCAACGGCAAAAGGAAGACCTTTCTCTCTCTCTCTCTCTCTCACTGTCCACTCTGCCTGTCAAAAAAAAAAAAAAATTATTTGAGAGGTAGAGTTACCGATACGTATAGAGAGAGATAGAGAGGAAGGTCTTTCATCCTCTGGAATACTCCCCAAATGACCACAATGGCCGGAGCTGAGCTGATCTGAAGCCAGGAGCCAGGAGCTTCCCCCAGGTCTCCTGTGTGGGTGGCAGGGCCCCAAGCACTTGGACCATCTTCCACTGCTTTCCCAGGCCTTTAGCAGAGAGTTGGATTGGAAGAGGAGCAGCTGGGACATAAACCAGTGCCCATATGGGATGCTGGCTTCACAGTGCCCACCCAGAAATTGAATTCTTACCCTAAAATTTCCTACAGTCTAAATTTTACAGATTGACTCTTCACAGTGTCATTTGGCATGCTCCTGTATCTGCTGTATTTGCATGCAAGTTGGCACTTAGAAATAACTGCCCCCTGACTAGTATAGCAGCCTAGCTGTAGCTTGCTATTGAGTTCCTGAAATGTGACCAGCATATCTCAGTTTAGAGCTATGCAGAAATATAAAATACACACTAGATTTCGAATACTTAGTAAAAAAATATATAAAATATAAAATATTTCTTTTTTGTTTATTGCTTGTTGAAATGATGTTTTTGATATGTTGGAGTCAAACAATATTAAAATTTCAGCTATTTTATTTATTTGCATTTATTTTATTTATTCAAAAGAGTTATAGTTAGCTACAGAGAGAGAGGTCTTCCATTTGCTGCTTCACTCCTGAAATGGCCACAATGGCCAGGGCTGGGCCAGGCCAAAGCCGGGAGCTTCTTCTGGGTCCCCCATGTGGGTGCAGGGGCTCAAGTACTTGGACCATCTTCTGGTGGTTTCCCAGGCACATTAGCAGGGAGCTGGATAGGAAATAGAGCATCTGGGACTCGAACAGGCACCCATATGGGATGCTGGCACTGCAGGAGGTAGCTTAACCTACTGAGTCACAGTACTGACTCCCTATTTTTATTTTTTAAATGTGATTACTAGAGAACTTTATAGATCTGGCTCTCATTGAATTTATAATGACAGTGCTGATATAGACTCAGAATTAGACAAATATTACTGTTACTTTTTGGTAATATAGTATGTTGAGCTGTGCTGGAAAACATGTGGTATCTGGGTAACCCTTTTGGGGATGTTCACAGCCACTGAAGGTTATTAACTAAATTTGTTAACTTAATAGGGCTTGCAAAATGATGCTATTCTAATTATATCACTCCTGTGGAACTGGCATTCTTCTATAAAGAGTAACTTCCCCGTAGCAACTCGGGTTACTCACTGATGAAGTCTACCTAGAAAAGTCCAAATATTGATTCTTTTTATTTGCTGGTATTTATTTCTTTGATTTTTGTGTGCAGGTTCTCTTACATCGGATGGAAAAACCTTGTCTCAGGAAAAGGAGTTGCTGAGTCTCTTCTGTTTTTTCTCATTACCTCACGTGGGCTATCTCTACATGATTGTCAAGTCTGTTGAGTTAATGTCCATCTACCAGTACTCAGAGAAGGCTCAGCAGGCAGTGCTCACACCACAGTTTCTGCATGTCATCACAAGGTACTGTGACACAGTCACTTGTTGGCCTTGAAGTCACTTATTTTTCCATAAATTCTTGAAGTGCTCACCCTGAATCTTGAACTGAGAATTATCAGAGTTGATGGAGATCATCATAAATTACTGAATTACATCTGTCTTTTCAGATCTGTCTTTTGGTGGCCAGTACCTGCATTTTGAATAATAAAGATTCAGGCTCTGTTCTTGTCTTTGTTCGTTTCCTTAGACTGGGTGGGGAAATCTCAGGTTCTTCCTAAAGGAAGATTTTCATAAGGAATTCTAATAAACAGTTAGTGGCACCAATCAGAGTGTCTCTTTAGATTCCTTTTTAGATTGCCTAAACTTTTTTCTCTCTCTGCCTGTTCTTTCAGTATGAGTTATTTCCAGTTGTTCAGAACTATGAAGTGCTGGAAAGATGACCTGATTCCATCGTCCTCATTAGTACTGGTGGGGAAGTAATGACAGAGAGAGTGGAAGGATTAGCCAGAGTCATGTGGCTGCTTAGTGACAGGTATCTTCTGAGTTCCCTTACCCTAGTAGGATCCTAACTGGGGTTTAAATTTTTTTAAATTTTTATTTTATTTTATTTTTTTTTGACAGGCAGAGTGGACAGTGAGAGAGAGAGAGACAGAGAGAAAGGTCTTCCTTTGCCGTTGGTTCACCCTCCAATGGCCGCCGCGGCCGGCGCGCTGCGGCCGGCGCACTGCGCTGATCCGATGGCAGGAGCCAGGAGCCAGGTGCTTCTCCTGGTCTCCCATGGGGTGCAGGGCCCAAGCACCTGGGCCATCCTCCACTGCACTCCCGGGCCACAGCAGAGAGCCGGCCTGGAAGAGGGGCAACCGGGACAGAATCCGGCGCCCCAACCGGGACTAGAACCCGGTGTGCCAGCGCCGCTAGGCGGAGGATTAGCCTAGTGAGCCACGGCGCCGGCCCCTAACTGGGGTTTGATCTCATTTCCTTTCATCTCACTGATGCATTTAGTTCTATTTCCTGTTTTTTTGAACTTAGATTATATTCAAAGCATTGCCTTGGGCCCTCTGATCAAGCACCTGTGACTAAGGTACACCAGCTGCTTTCTAATGCAAAAATGGAAGGCCAGAGACACCCACTAGAGGAACAGACACTTTGAGGCTCCTGAAAATCTGTTAAGATTTTGGAGCCAGTGTTGTGGTGCCTATTAGAATGCCAGATTGAGTCTTGGCTACTCTACGTCCAATCCAGCTTTCTGCTAATGTGCATCTGGCACCTCTGTGGGAGAGCAGGATGGAGTTCCTGGCCCCTGGTTTTGGCTTGGCTGGAGACCTGGCTGTTGCAGCCATTTGGGGAGTGAGCCAGCAAACGGAAGATATCTCTCTTCTCCTCCAACCCCGCCATTCAAATAAATCTTTCAAAAGTATGTTAAGATTTCATGAAATTGGCATAGATATAAGGAGAAGGTAAATTCTGCCTGAGTCATGTGGAGAAGTTTCATACAGGTGATTGTATTTGAAAAACCTGTATTTGAAAACTAGTTAGAATTTTGACAGATGGCGATTAGAAGACATGGGCATTACAGGTAGTGGGAAGACTATAAACAAAAGTTATATCCAGATTTTTTAAAAATATTCAATAGTCAGTTGCACAGGACAGCAATTTTCTTTTCTTTCTTTTTCCCAACTGCGTGGTAGTATCAGAATCTCCAGCAGGTGCTGGATTCAAACTGCATAGAACCCACCTGAAGATTCTGATACCTGCTCCTAGTGGGAGTGCTACTCTTTCCTCTTGATTTGCAGTATAAGCAGAAATGTTACTGATAGGAATGTGTTTCTTATATGAGCAGTGTGGAGATAGCTATTTTTTTTTTTTTTTTTTGAAAAAAAAAATCTACTTCCCTAAAAGTATGTGTAGTGGTATTTTTTTTAAAATGGAGAAGCTAAAAAACAGAGAAGTGGTAATAATGCTTGTGAAATAGCTTAAGGCTTTGGAAATTAAGGAATTTTTCAAGGTATTGGCTACAGAAAGTGATGTAATCACAGTGTCACAGTATTGCTTTAGGAAAATGAGTGGTAGCCGTTATAGAGGATGGATTGAACATGAATAGCCAAGCTATTGGAATGGTTCAGGAAGGAATAATAAGGGGCTATAGAGAGGTGGACCAGTGACAGTGAGAGGAAAAGAAAGGATAGATGGGAGAGGCTTCCGTGGAAAATTACAGTGCTTGGTGACATGGCAAGACTGGAGGAGCCTTGAAAACCTACCAGCATACTATGGAAGAATGAAAGCTGGTGTAAGGTGGGGATAAAAAGGTGGCTTAGGCATTTGAAATTAAGATGCTTCTGGAAGATCAAGCATGAATGCCTAGTGGGTTTTGGACACACAGATTAGAGAGGAAAGCATTTTATTACCATCAAACAAAAGCTGACTATCAAAGTGGCAAGCATGGCTCCAAGAATGTGTAGACAGAGAAGAATCATTGGAGAACTTAACTCTGGTGGTGATCATGTTTAGTAAGCAAGAAGAGGAAGAGAAGGATCTTTAAGGATGAAGAACCTACAAAACTGTAATATCTGAGAAACCAAGGAAAAGAAGAGGAAGGAGGAGGAATCAAAATATTAATTTTGGTCAAAGTAAAGATGCAAAGACTATCCATCTTTTAACTAGTCATCATTTTAACTATCTGAGGACACTGAGAATTTAGTGGGCCCAGTGCATTTGTTCTTCTCTGTCTTTTGTATAAGTCATGAACTAGTTTAGGATACAGAGTCATGAAAACAGGTTGAGCATCTCTTATATGAAATGCTTGGGAACAGAAATCTTGTGGAATTATGGATTTTGGAATATTTGCATATACATATTGTACCATTTTCGGGTTGAGACCCAAGTCTAAAAACAAAATTCGGGGTCAGTGTTGTGGGGCAGCAGTTCAAACCATCACCTGCATGCCTGTGATGCTGGTGTTGATGCTGGCATCCCATATGGGCGCTGGTTTCTGTCCCAGCTGCTCTACTTCCAATCCAGCCCCCTGCTAATGGTCTGGGAAAAGCAGAAAAAGATGGCCTAAGTGTCGGGCCCCTGCTGCATACATGGAAGACCTGGAAGAAGCTCCTGGCTCCTGGCTTTGGCCTGACCCAACCCTGTTCGTTGCAACCATCTAGGGAGTGAACAAACAGGTAAACATCTCTCTCTCTGTCTCCCTCTCTCTCTCTGTAACTCTGACTTTCAAATAAATAAATAAATCTTTTTAAAAATATTAAAATACAATAAAACAAAATTTTTTCACCTTTCTTATATCCTACAAATGTAGCCTGAAAAAAATTTTATACAATTTTTTTTTAGTGTATCTGCATTTTGACTGTGACCTGTCACATAAGATCAGATGTGGAATTTTCCTGTTATGTCACTGTCAGCACTCAAAAAGTTTCAAATTTTGGAGCATTTCAGATTTTGAATTTTCAGATTTGGAATGTTCAATTTGCATTTTGAGGATTTGGTGGGAATTAAAATTTGTGAATTTTCACTGTCTTCAGGTAGAAAATTACTAGAGTTTTCCTTTTTTTTTTTTAAAGATTTATTTATTTTATTTGAGAGGTGGAGTTATAAACAGAGAGAGATAGTGACAAAGAAAGGTCTTCCATCCTCTGGTTCACTCCCCAAATGACCACAATGGCCAGAGCTGAGCCAATCTGAAGCCAGGAGCCAGGAGCTTCTTCCAGGTCTCTCATGTGGGTGCAGGGGCCCATTTTCTACTTCTTTCCCAGGTCATCACAGAGAGCTGGATTGGAAGTGGAGCAGCTGGGACTTAAACCGGAGCTCATATGGGATGCAGGCACCACAGGCGGTGGCTTTACCTGCTACACCACAATACCTGCCCCATCCTAATCCTGTTTCTACATCCTCTATTGTTGAATGTGTATAATTTAAATTTTACTCAATAGATATAAGAATATTTTTTAAAGTTCATGGAAAAATTAAAGATGTTTATTTTGGTGCAAAATATTTTGAAATTCATGCATATGTGAGGTCTTAAATAAGTTCATGGAAAGTGTGTATTATGAAAAAGCTATGCATGGGTTTAAAGATTTTTTTGCACCAAAATAAATTTACCTTGAGGCTGGCATTGTAGTGCAGTGGGTTAAGCTGCCGCTTACGATGCCTGCATCTTACATCAGAATGCCAGTTCAAGTCCTAACTACTCTGCTTCCTTTCCAGCTCCCTGATAATGCATCTTGGAAGGCAGCAAAAGATGGCCCAAGTACTTGAGCCCCTGCCACCCACGTGGGCGACCAGGATGGAATTCTTGGCTCCTGGCTTCAGCCCGACCCGGACTTGGCTGCTGCAGCCACTTAGGGAATGAACTAGCAGATGGAAGATCTGTCTCTGTCTCTCCTTGTCTCTCTCTTTGCCTTTCAAATAAATAAATCAATAAATCTTCTTTTTAAAAAACTTATCTTTTAATTCTGTTTTCCATGAACATTTTGAAGTGCCCTCATACATTTTTTTTTTCAATATTTATTTTATTTACTTGAAAGGCTGAGTTACAGAGAGACAGATGGAGAGATAGAGAGGTCTTCCATCTGGTGGTTCACTCCCAAAATGGCTGCAACAGCCAGGGCTGGGAAAGACTGAAGCCAGGAGCCAGGAGCTTCATCCAGGTCTCCTACGTGGGTGTATGGGCCCACGGACTTGGGCCTTCTGCTGCTGCTTTCCCAGGTATATTAACAGGGCACTGGATCAGAAGTGGAGCAGCTGGGACTCGAACTGGCACCCATATGGGATGCAGGCATTGCAGGTTGCAGGTTAACCTGTTGCACCACAACTTCAGCATCTCTTATAAATATTTTTAAGTTATTATTTGAAAGACGGACAGAGAGAGGTCTCCCATCTGTTGCTTCACTCCTGAAATGCCCACAATGGCCAGGGCTGGGCCAGGGCTGAAGCCTGGAGCAGAAACACAGTCCAGGTATCCAGTGTATATGGCAAGAACCCATATATGTGAGCTATCACCATTGCCTCCTAGGTCAGCATTAGCAAGAAACCAGAGTCAGGAGCCAGAGCTGAGAATTAAATCCGGGTACTCCAATATGGGATGCAGGTATCTTAACCAGTGTCTTAATCACCAGACTGGACATCTGCCCCAACTATGACTTATTTTTTACAGAAATGGATCATACTGTGTCCATTGTTCAGCGATTTGCTGTTTTATTTAGCAGGTATCTTTTTTCTTTCTTTCTTTTTTTAATTTAAGAAGCAGATAGTGACAGAGATCTATCCAATGGTTAACTCCCCAAATGCCGGTGAAAGGTGGGCTGGCCCAGCTGGAGCCAGGTGGAGCCAAGAACTCAACCCAGGTCTCACATGGATGCCAGGGACCCAATTACTTGAGCTGTCACTGCTAGTAGCATATGTTGGACATCTTTCTATGCGGGCACATTTCAGTTCACTTTATTCTTTCCTTACACTTCTGTTTTGTATTTCAACCATAGCCAACAAGCTGAATTACTGTAGGTGGAGGTGAGGCAGAGGATTCTGTGAAAGCTAAAAGTCATTTCTCTTTGCAGTCATAGTTAACTTTTAGCTGTCATTCTGATCCTACTGCTGGTGCCTTTCTTGTTCCCTTCTCTCTCAGTTTATTTCCCGAGGTTGCTAATTATACTGCAGATTTTTAATTGGTGATGGCTGTCAAAGGTCATTTCCTCTCACTTCATTGGAGTGGACAGAGATGGCAATGGGCTGAGGCTGGAGTGGAAGCCCCTCAGATGGAGAGAGGCCTAACTGCCTTCTACCTATGCTGGGCCCAAGATTCTCACTGTGAGATTGTCAGAGTGCTTTCTTATTCAAGTATTTTGTCTTCTTTAATGTATCCTGTTAGGTTTGCTTTAGTCCTTTTTTTTATTTCAAAGATTTCATTTTTACTTTTTTCCATTCTGATGTGTTTTTAGCAATCATTTTTATGGACCCACTGCAAGACAGGCTTTGTAGCAG